>NC_046154.1:110741263-110948924 GCF_011064425.1 Rattus rattus
ATTTTTAGCCCTTTGTACTTTTTCATCCAGCAGCCTGGCTGAGGATAATATAGTCACACTTAAAAATAGCCGTTCGGTTCTAGGAAAAGCCGTGAAATAGCTCTACACATGCCCAGCACCTGATTGACACATCTTAATCAATCAACTTTGCTATTCATATAAAAGGAGAGAACTTTTCAGTTCTAGAATTGGTCCCCCTTATAACCAAACGTCTCCCCGGGGCACGCAGCTCAGATCAGCTCTCTCTCCAGAACTAGTAGGTGCAGCTTTCGTGCCTGCTTGTGGGATGTGAGGAAACTTTGGAGACAGGTAACCTGGTTCTACACCCTGCGGGTTCTCCGAAGCGGCCTGGGGAGGGACACTTGGGAAATGGTGATGGCGATACAGGACGGCCTCTGAGCTGTTTCCCGGGATGGGAAAGTCCGATCCATAAGGAAATGAAATAAAGGGAGGGAGGAAAGAAGGATGGAGCTGGAAAGAAGGGACGGGGGAAAGGAGGAAGCGAGGGAGAGGTGAGAAAGTCATACAGCACGGTTCTCGACAGCTCTTCCTTCCTAACCAACCTGGTGAGGGCTCCTTACTGAAATTCCTCAGAATGCCATTACCAAATATATCAATAACATATCACTAGTAATATATAAATAGATGATGTTACTAAAACCTAAACTTTTCTACTCATCTTGGTTCTCTTTTACTTCTTTCCTTCTGCATCAAACAGAAAACAGGCTGATTCGCCTCCCCTAGGCAAACAGTCAAGTCAGACTCTGCAATGCAAAAGCCAGCGGATGTGACCCGACAGGTCTGTATTCACGGTGGTTAAAATAATGACCCAGAAAACAAACCGTTATAAAAACAAATACTGTGGATGCTGGAAACAACTTCCGATAGTTTTTGCTGGGTCAAGAATGGGTCCAAACGTTAGCTGTGTTTAAATGTGAGGCTCGCCCGTCATGCTTCGACACCTGACAAATTCAATATAGGCTAAGTATGGGGCTACTAAAGGCTAACCAAATCCTTGTCTCAAGGCCTGGCTAGACAAAGTCTCACCATGTGTGGCTGTAGTCAAAAGCTCATGGAGAGCAATGCTATCTCTTGCTGCTCCTTCCATTAAGCTGGAGAGAGCAGAGAAGAGGGCTATCGGAATGAGTAAGGGAGTCTTCTACGGAGAAACAAGGGGACTGAGAACAAACAGCTAGGGAAAAGTCACTTCTTTGTTTAAGGAGCGTAGCTTGGTCATCTGAATTGAGCCTTTCACCCAAAAAAGTGAAAGAGTCCAAGACAGAAAAAAGGTATCACCCAATCCTTCCTATCTGTATGTTATATTTTGAACGTGTATCTTACTCAACCTGAATATCCCTCCACTGGTTCTCCACCTGTGGACTTCTACAGGGCCCGCCTATCAGATATTTAAGAGTCATAACAGTAGAACACTACAGTAGCAATGAGATGATTTTACGTCGGGGCCACCACGAGGTGAGAGACTGTATTAAAGGGCTGCAGTGAGATGCCTGAGCTGACCAGGTAGACGGCTTTATCTGTTGTTCTTCTATACGTGGTTTATTTTTATGTACGTGTCGAAGTGTGCAGGTGCTGCATGTATGTGGGTGCCTGCAGAGGCCGGAAGAAGACACTGGACTTACAAGTACTTGTGAGTCCCCCAACGTGGATGGATGCTGGGATCCAAACTCAGGTCTCTTCTGCAAGAGTAGTATTTGCTTAACTGCCAAGCTAATTCTCTAACCCCCATCACAGTATTTTGAATTTGAGATTTTTTTAAATTGGGGGAGAGTTATTTGCACATCTATCTATCTATCTATCTATCTATCTATCTATCTATCTATCTATCTATCTATCTCTACCTACCTACCTACCTACCTACCTAATCTCTCTCTCATCTCTTTAGCTTAAAAAAGAACTTAGGTGAAACAAAAAAATCATCCTTGTTTCATGCATATCTTATACCCACAACCTGAAGATCAATTTTGTACAGTATTTCTGGCTTAATTGCATTTTGACTGTAGCCTGACACATGGTGTCAAGTGTAGAACTTCTCACCTGCAGTATCATGCCAGTTTCAAATTCTGGAATATTTAAAGTTTTTGGAATAAAGGTACTCAACCCGTATTTTAGAACTATGTCCTCTTAGAATTTTGTTGAACAATGAACAACTACAACCACAAATGTATTAATAATAATAATAATAATAATAATAAATGGTGTCACCAACCCAACATCCTAGAAGTCTCATAGGCAGGCAAGAACAAGCCGATAGAGCGTAGCTGTGTGCAAAGCCTCCTGTCAGTTCATTATCTTCCATTTACATGTATTTTGCATACATTTTTAGAAAAACCTAAGGAGCTATTATAGTTCAAGCTCAAAGTAGTCTCCTGAGGATTTATATAACATATACTCCATATAACCAACCGATGTTTCCATCTGACTCCATTAACATGTCAAGACTGCGAAGATGGGGGATCTCAAACTGTTGACTTTTCCGACATCAGAGGGGGTGACACTCCAGCTCCCAGCAAATCCTCCTGTGTATTTCCCCACACACAGTGCAAAGCATTTCTCTAGGACAGCGGGCAATGCAACGAGTCACTACGGGCTTTGTGTACCTTCGAAGGTTTTTGCTATTTTATATTTTTTTCATATGATTTGTGGCCACGCAAGACTTCCTTTTCAAACTGAACGTCGTTCTGTCAGCCACTGCCCCTCCACGGTCACGAGGGTTTATTCATTTTCATGTAGCATTGACCCATTTAAAATGTTCGGCGTGGGCAGTGAGTCCCTCAGAAGCTCGCATTCCTGCACTGTCCACACACACCTAGGTTCAGCCACGTTTGCCTAGCCTAGAGATTTCCTGCCCACACCATCAACCCACTCCCAGGCTAGCTGGGGTCAGATAACTTGTGTACCTACCCAGCCAGCAGATGGCCTTAGATTCACATGGACCCATATCATCCCCATACTCAGGGACCAAGCTCAGCCTGTGTATCAGCCTAATGATGGATCAGAGACACATTTCCACTCAACAAGGCCAGACTAGAATCTCATGTGGGACAACCAAAGAAAAGAAGTCAAGTCCCATGACCAGGTCATGTCACTGAAACGCATACAGTACGAAAGGACCAGACTCTATGACCCTTGCTCTACCCACTGGTGCTATAGATGTGTTTCCTAATGATAATTATTTACATAACTGAAGAAAATCGATCTGAAATGAAGATGAATTGAAGAACAACCACTCAAGTAGAAAATCTGGGGGAAAGCGTCACCAGTAGAATGGATCAAGCAGGGGCAGAATATCATGTCTTGAAAATAGAGGGACCACTCAACCAAGGAATATGAAAAAAAACTAAAACCATATGCAGGAAACCATGCAAAAAAATCCATAAATTCTGGGTACAGAGGAAGAAGACTCCCAAAGCAATGGCAGAAGCGATATCTTCAGACCCACAGAAGAAAACTTCCCCAGTTGAGGAAAAGACACATCTGTACAGACACAAGAAGCACATAGGACCAGGAAAGAAGCGCCCCCTCCTCCCCACAGCATGGGAACACAGAATACATAGAATGGAGAGAGGCCACTGAAAGCTTCAGGAGAGAGGCATACATCCCATATACAAGAAAAACCATCAGCATAGCAGCTGACTTCTCCATGGAAACTAAAAGCCAGAAGATCCTGGAGTCATGTGACTCCAAGTTCTAAAAGACCACACATGCCGACCCAGACGACTTTATCCAGAAAAACTATCTGCTATAATAACAGATGAATGAAAAACTTCCCATGGCCTAAATAGGCTGGAACAATCCAGTTCACCAAGCCATCCCTACAGAGAGCACTGAGAGTACTGCCTCAGACGGGAGAGGAATAAGGGTATCCAAGAGTCCACTGACAGTAAACAAGTAAGCCCATTGGGAAAGAAACACAAAACAGGACCAGGAACACAAATAGAAAAGAATAACATCAACTGAGGCACACTTGCCATTAATAACATTTAACGGAATAACATGCATTTAATCAATGGCCTCAATCCCACATAAAAAGAAACTGTTTAGCTGAATGAATCAAGAAATAAAATCCAACTTTCGGTGTCCGTGAGAAAGTCATAATGGGTTGGAGAGATGGTTCAGCCATTAGAGGCTCAGCTCACTACCAAACATCTAGGAACTCACCTTAGGTACCACCTTAGAGAGAGAGGATGAGAAAAAGGATCCAGCAAACAGAACCAGGAAACAAACAGGCTTTCTATCCTATTCTCTGGCAAAACACATTGCAACCTAAACTTACCAGAAGAGAGGAAGGATACTTCATTCTTATGAAGGGAACAGTTAACCAAGAAGACACTGCATGTGACATACATGCACAAACTCCAGTGCATTCAATGTCATAGAAAGTGTACCACTGGATCTCATGATGCAAGCTAGCCCCAGCTCAGCACTAGTAGGTGATTTCAATACCCTACTTTCCCTAATGCACAGGTGTCTGGACAAAAGTAAAGAGACATCTGAATTAAACAACATTGTACAACGAATGGACCTAACAGATTCTCTATAGACTGTTCCATCCAAACACCAGAGGATATACATTTTATTATTCACTCATGGAAGTCTCTCTGAAGTAGACCAAATGCAGGGACCCAAAACAAATGCAGAAACAGTGAAATAATTCTGTATATCCTATTTGGCCACAATGAAATAAAACCTAAAACCAACAGGAGAACTTTAGCAATTACAGGAACTCATGGATCTTAAATGACACACTACTGAATGATGAATGGGTCAAAAAATAATAAAAAACTAAGTAAAAATTTCTGTAATTAAATAAAATTAAAAGCAAAACCCAACAAAACCTCTCAAACATATTAAAAGCAGTTGTATGGGGGAAATTTATAGCCCTAAGTGCCTACTTTAAAAAAAAAAGTCAGAAAGCACAAATAAATGACTTAATGGTGCAATTCAAGCATTTGGAAAAAGAAGAATAAAACAAACCCAAACCCAGTAGACAGCAAGAAATAATAGAAATCAGAGCGGAAATTCATTAAATAGAAACAAAGAGAACAATACAAAGACTCAATGGATGTAAGAGTTGGCCCCTTGACCAAGTAAACACGACCAACAGAGCATTAGGCCAATTAAGCAACAGAAAGAAAGAGGGGAACCAAATTAAACAGAGTCTGAGATAAATGGGAGAAAATTACAAGAGATACCAAAGAAATTCAGAATATTAAGAGGGAATAATTCTTTAAAAACTTACTTATACCCCATTATGCTGGAAAGCCTAAAAGAAATGGATAACTTTCTAAATTCATTCAAACCACCAAAGTTAAACTAAGAAGAAATCAACAACTTAAACAGGCCCATAATAAGGTGACTTAAACAGTACTAACATCCTCCTCCTCCTCCCTCTCCTCCTCCTCCCTCTCCTCCTCCCTCTCCCCCCCCCTCCCCTCCCTCTCCTCCTCCTCTCCCTCCTTCTCCTCCTCCTTCTCCTCCTCTTCCTCTTCCTCCTCCTCCTCCTTCTTATCATAGCAATAGTAATAAGCAGCCCAGGCCCAGATGGATTCTCAGCAGAATTCTACTAAACTTTCAAAGGAAAAATCTACAACCAATTCTTATTAAAATTATATTTTCAAATAACAGAAAGAAATGGGAGGAGCACTCCTGGACTCCTATGACGCTGGTATTACTCTAGATTCCAAAGTCCCTGTAAAGACACAGCAAAAGAAACTGGATCTCTTCAAAAGAAACTCTATCCTTAATGAAGCAGATGTAGAGGTTCTCAGTAGAATGCCAACAACCCAAACACAGGAATCCGGCAAAAGATCGCCCACCAGGATCCAGTGGGCTCATCCCAGAGATATAAGAATGGTTTGGCATACCTAAGCCACTAAGTGCAGTAAATCACATGAATGGCCTGCATGACGAACTTAATAAATACAGAAAAGTCCTTTAACAAAATTCAAAATGCTTTTACAAAGTTCTGGAGAGGACAGGACTGGAAGGTACACAGTATAATATAAAGTATAATATAACAAAGGCTACATATGATATAACCACGGCCAATATCATCTTAAATCAATGCCTCTCAAACTTCTAATATCATGTTCATTTAATACAGTTCCTCATGTTGCGGTGACCCACCCTCCCCCCAACCATAACGTTATTTCATTGCTACCTCATAATTATAATTTTGATAGCTAAGACTCGTAACGAAAATATCTGGTATGTAAGATATCTAATATCCAACCCCCAAAGGGGTCACAATCCACAGATAGAGAACCACTATCCTGAATGGAGAAAAACTCAAAATAACTCCACTAAACTCAGGAATGAGGCAGGGCTGTGTGCTACCCTCACTCCTTTTCCATGCCGTGTCTGATGCTCTAGTTAGAACAATAAGGCCAGAGAAGTAAATTAAAGGAACATAAACAGAACGAGTCAACTTATCTCCATTCACGGGTGATACGTTACATGTAAGAGACCCCAAGACTTCCAACAGAAAACTTCTAGAAATGACCGACGCTTTCGGTGATGTGGCAGGATACAAAACCAACTGTTTGGTTTCTGATCCTGTTATAAAATGCTGTCCAAAACCCATCACTGAGGGAAGTCAGGGAACGATCTCAAGCAGAGGCAGACACAGGAACCACGGGAAAAAGATGCTCATGGTTTGCTTGGCCCCTTCTCTTGTGCAATCCATGCTCACCTGCGGAGAGCTGGTGCTGCCCACAGTGGTGCTCCTGCATCGACATGCAATTTAGGAAATGCCTACGGACAGGCCTACGGGCCAGCAAGAGGAAGGTGGTTCCACAGCTGAGGTTCCCTCTTCTCAGGGTGTAACTTCTTCCCCCTTTGTGGGTTCTTTTTCCTCCCACCCTTTCAATCCCTAACACTAGATGGGAGCGAGAAAGGCTAGAAGGGAAAGAGGACTCCATCATTGTTGGACTACTTCCTGCTGACTAGGGGCATCCAGTTCCTTTGGGCAAGTTCCATCTTCGACATCAAGATTGCATTTATTCCTAAGTGTTTTACAGTTTTTAGCGCTGCTATAAATGCAGTCATTTTCTTGAGTTTTATTAGCTAGGTTATTATTTGTATATAAAATGTTACTGGCCTTTGCACGTTGGTTATTGTATCCTGCAACTTTGCTGTCCTCACTTGTTAGTTCTAACCGTATTTTTTTATCTTTGAGGGTTTTTTATATATAAGATTATATAAATCTTCCTTTCTATCTTTTTCCCCCTTGCCCTTTTTAGTGCATCCAACACTGTTGAAGACAAGTTCCAGAGTGGCCATTTTAGACTGTACTGGTTCTTATCATACAGCTCAGTTTCCCGTGGGATTACGATGCTAGTGACGGGCCTGATGGTTGATGTTGTCACACTGGGTCTCCTCACACACTTGTCCTGAGAACGGTTACTAAGAAAGGGTGCTGGCTGACAGACTGAGTTTGGACGTTCTCTGCTTCTTTCAGGATGAGCATAACCAGCGTGGCTTTGATTCTTTCTTAGACTCTGATATAACGAACCTGTGAAGTTATCTGGCCTTGGCTGCTCTTGGTTGGGAGATTTTTAATGACTTCTTCAGTGTCTTTGTCTACTAGTCCACTCAAGCTTTCTCGGTGTTCCCTGACTTACTTCTGGAACTGGTATACTCTTCTAGGAACGTATCCACGTCTATGTAATCTAAACTGTTGGCACAGAAATGCTTACAATAGCACGGTGTGTCTTCTTACTTTGGGGGAATCTGCTGCAATCACTCACTTTCATTGTTTTCTTTTTCCCCTTTTTTGTTGACTATGCATAGGTGCACATGTGTGCTTGTGTGTGTGCATGTAGGTTCACATGTGTACATGAAGAGGCCCCAAGGCCTGGTGTCTTCTCAATAGTTCTCTACTTTATCTACTGAGGCAGGACCTCTCACTGAACCCAGAGCTCTTGTTTTACTACCCTGGCTTAGCCGACTTGCTCTAAATTCCTTCTTCCTGGACTGGAACTACAGGCAGACCTCCACATCCACCCAGATTTTATGTGGGTCCTGGGGATGCAAACTTGAAGCTCCATCCTCCACACAAGTAATTTACGCACTGAGCCATCTCTCCAACCTCTGCTTTCATTTAAAATTTTTGAATATTCTTTTATTTTTTCTTAGGTTAGATAATGATTGGTCCGTTTGATTATTATTTTTTATGTATATAAAACTCTTGGTATGGTTACTTCTATGGGTTTCGTGGCTTTTTATTTCATTCTGATTATTATTATTTTCTCCCACTTATTTTGGGCTTCATTTTTCTTCATCCTATTCTTTTAGCTGAAGTTTCAGATTGTTTATTTGGACTATTTCTCCGTCTTGAATGCAGGCCTGTGTTGTTGTAATCGCTCCTTGTGGGGCATCTTGCATGCAGCTTAGGAAGTCTACATTTCTGCTGTCATTTCCCTCAAGATATTCTCAAGTTTCCTTTCTGAGTTCTTTTCTGTCGGTTGGTTGCTTGGGGAGCATGTTGTGTATTTTCTAAGGTTCTTTCCATTATTAATTCCTACTTTCATACCCTTGTAGTCAGAAACAATACTATGTCTAATTTTTATTTCCTTAAATATATTAACACATTTTTGTGGTCTAACATATAACCTATACTGGAAATAGCTCTGTGTGCACTACTGGGGATGCAAATTCTGCTGCTGAAAACAGAAAATTCTGTACACGTTCACCAGGTGCATTTTGTCAAAAGAGCAACTGAAGCTCAATATTGTTCTCCTTGTTTTCTGTAGAGACTGGTTATCTTTATAGCAGCTAATAGTCTCTTACTAATACTGTTAGGTTAGGTCCATAAACACGCAGGCACTGAAAAAAGGTTGTAAGTGTAAAATTTCTCAAGGACGCAAGCTAGAGAATGCAGAAGGCCCTCCACACTGTTCCTAAGAGCTCGGAAAGAAAAGGAAGTGGATTTCAACCCTGTTCCAAGAATGATCTGGCCAAGCCTCTGGGACGTCTTAAGCCAACAACTCACTGGAAGTCCTGTGTACCTCAGGAAGGCAATAAAAGCTCCTACTGTGTTCCAGTGTCAACTTGGAGAGTCTAGAGGCTGAGTGTGGTCTTAAAATCCAGTGCAGTGTGCGTGAGGCGAGGCAACAGTTTCATAGACTGACTAAGCTTCCTACAGATCCGAATGTATCCCTTGACTATGCTTCCGATACAATGTATCCGTTGACTATGCTTTCAAAGCAGACCTGAATGTATCCTGAAAGTATCTGTTGAGTAGGCTTCCCAGCCCAGACCCGAATGCACATTTCATGGATTGCTCACCCCTCACATATCCAGCTTTCAAGCCCCACATCCCTTCTCCTCCTCTCCCTTTTGAAAATCTGAATAGATCCTTTCTTCCTGGGATTCTGCCTTAGGAGTGTTCCGGCCAATATGCCCTCAGATTGTATTTATTACAGACATCATCCCACTAATTTGTCTTCCTCTTCCTCATTGGTAGTCTCTCTCCTTTTTGTTTTTGTCACGTGGAGAGGTTTAATGGGAGAAGACAAGAGGGAGAGAGGAGAGAAAGAAGAGAAAGAACGTCTCTCTGCTTTACAATGCAGACATGCTCAAGATTTTTAACCTCAAAAACCAACATTAAATAACGAAAAAACAAAACAACAACCACCAAAAAACCTGCCCGTTTTGCTTTCTTTTCCATCACGGACGGTATAAATGGATCATCGTCCTTCTTATTTCTTACTCCTCACCAACTGTTCATGACAGTTCTACTCAACTTATTAACGTGACAAATCCAGGAGGGAATGCTTGGCCTGTGTGGCACAAGCCTCTCTCTAGAGGCATACCCCACCCCAAATTTTCCTCTTCCCTTCACACCACTCCTAGGAAGGCTTCTGTACTTGCCTTGTCACTAAATGTCCATTTCCTAGAGCTTTTATCACTAATCTCTGTTCTGCCACCCACATTAATCTCACACCCCAATCTCATGACCTACTGCACGCCCATATCCTGATGACATCACCCATGAAGTTGCCTAAACCAGAGATCTGGACACTGTTCTCAGCCATTTCCTCTCTGTCAGTGTCTGTTGGGGGCCAATCACATTTGGGGGTTCTGCTCAACTGATCCTTGGAACCAGCTTCATGTAGCTTTGGTCTGCACCCCATGGCCAGAGACCATTGCCTCTCCACGGACTTGTAAAGGGGCAGAGTGGTTACTGCTCTGGCTCTGGATTCCAGCTCCTCTTTGCTACATCACGGTACTGTTGCAGTGATACTGTTTCTAAGCACAAATTTAACCATGGAACTTCTTTTTAGAAGGTCCTGAAATAAAAACAAAACAAAACAAAACCCCCACAATTCTGTCTCCTGCTTATCGAAATTCCAAAGATGGGGAGAGTTTTTAACTTACAATAATTTCCTAACTTCCAATATGATTTTCCATTACACGTTTAATGTTAATGCTGTGTCTGCACATAGAGGACCGGACAGTGATCAACAGATAAATAACTAAATGTTTTATGAAAAGAAAAATCCTAAAACAGTCCCCCCACTGACAGCATGAAGGACAATGTCTCCAGAACGACATGTAAAGTTCTAGGCTCATGTCCCTCACTATCCTGTGGTCCCAAGCTCTAGTCACACAGACCATCAGAAACCCACACATTGTAACATGTGTGTGTTTTCTGCTTCTGTAGCTTTGTGTGTGTCTTTTTGCCCTGGTTGCTTTTTCTATCAGCCTCGAACTATTGGGTGAACCTCCTACACGTCCTTTCACTGGTCAGATGGGATTCATCTGTTCACTAATGTCTTACTGACCATCTCACCTCCGATGGAACGTCCTGCCCTCACATCACTACCCTAGGATAGTCAAGGGTTTGTTTTTTCTATCTGTGCCTGTTCATGGACTCTACTACACAATCCCATAGTAACAGTCTTCTCTTGTCCCTCTCTGAACAGCACTGACACAAAGTAGGCACTTAATGTTTCCTTACTGAAAGGATAAATAATGAACGAGTCCAACCTCCCACTTTAAGTTTAACATGAGAAAACTTGTTTCTTAAAAACAGAATGTCAGATCCCGGCTGTAGTTCTCAGTAACAGAGCTGTGATCTGGAACGTGCGAGGCTCTGGGTCTCAATCCCTAGCACTGAAACAAACAAACAGAAGGGATGGGGAGGGATCCTCACGGAGTAGCCAAAAACTACTAAGCTGCCAACAGATATTACATGCGCACACTTGGTGGCCAAGTTCAAGTAGTGGCATCTGCAATTTCCATGTGCAGCGTGAGCGCTTGGCGTTGCTGGAGAAGGACTCCAGAACTCAACAGAGGCTTGTTACAAAGGCGGCTCAAGGGCTGTTATCACCACACACTTGTGCTCAATTTTAGGACTTGCATAAACTCGAGTCCAGATTTCGCACAGAGCTCTAACACAAATTGGAAACAGGAGCCCATTTAGCAAGGGAGAGGAAAGGTGCGCCTTAGATACACAAGAAGCTGCACGTGCATGTCACATTCAACGCTTTTTAAGTCTGTTTACAGGACAAAGTACAAAAATTATCCTAAAAGTCATAGCTTCTACACTTGATATGCAAAACAGGAATTTAAAATTAGAAATGTCCATGGCCACTGAATTGTAAAAGAGAAAAAAACAAAAACAAAAAGGGGGAAAAAAAAAGAAAATAGAGTTTCAGACTCTGGGCCACACCTCACTGCTGACAAGTGCCCAGCCAGCGAGCCCACTTTAATGCACTGCAAACGCAACCACTGACTGAAGGGACCTTCTCTTTGGGGCCAACGTTCTCTGCTTCTTGACAAGATGGAAGATGTGCTTGTTCACAGTGGTACCTTGGTTAGAGGCTATCACAAATGTTAAAGAAAATGGCCTCTCCCCAGTTTTGAATGATAAAGTCTTTTTTTGTTTTGAGATGGGGTTTCTCTGTGTAGCCCTGGCTGCCCTGGCTGTCCAAGAACGGACTCTGTAGTAAATTATTCGGTAGTTTATTAATAGATACCAAATTTATCCTACATGAAATTGAATGGGGAAACTAATGACCTCATTATAATCCCCCCTCTTTTTTTGGTTTAATCACAGCACTTTTTACTTTTTTTCTGACTTGGAACTATTTCATAATAGCATTATGGATATATAGAAAATCTTCTTATTCTGAAGTCTTCAAGGATACTTAAAAAAGAAGCATTCTTCTGCAGCTAACACATACATCTAAACCTTTGCATAACAACATGAAATAGCAAATGTTGACAGCCGGTGAACATACAGAAGCAGGCATGTAAGTGGTCTGTTACTACTGCTCCATGTTCCCTTTAAAGTTGGAGGTTTCAAGGAGAATGAAAAAGAAAGCACTTGAAAGAATGACTTTGAGGAATAAGCATCAGGCTTTCAAACTGTGCATTTCTCTAGCATTGAAACTCTAAAACTTGAGCTCCACCACCACCACCAAATACATATCCAGACTAACAAAAGCAACCTTGTCATCTCCAGACACGATGTTGACTCTGTTCTCACATCCTGGAGTGGCTGTTTTAAGTCTGTAAGGGAGGTGAAGAGGCATGGAACACACTCAGAATTCAGACACTTCTTTCCAAAGGCCCCAGAGAGCTGGTTCTTGGGATTTCCTGGTCCCTGCCTGGTTAGACTCTGGCTTAACTGCTGTCTCCCCAGTGTCTCCCCAGTGGCTCATGGGAGACCAGTTAGGAGGAGGGTTCCATTTAAATGGGCACTCATGGAACTAATTTACCAAATAAACAAGTGTGTGTTTGACCTGTAAGTTAAAATTTTAAGGGCTGCAGACATTCTCCAATGCTTCCCTAATTCAGAGGAGGAGAATGCTTTACTGAGCATTCGTGCGCAAACTCTACACAAGCAACTTGCTGTTGTGTTTGGATGTAAAGACTCAGGCCGGGAAACAAAGACTAGACAAGGTCATGCTCCTCCATTTCTGACAAAACACACTTTCCCCCTCAACAAGCACACCTTCTAAACCTTTCCTCAAAGGGAACGACGAGTGGCTGGGTTCAGTCTCACGGTGTGGGTGCTGCACAGCAGAGAGGCCTAGAGGAGGAGGAAGCAGCGCTGTTTCTCTCCCACCTTCCTTTCTGCCATCACTTCACACCTCTTCAATACAGGAACTCCAACGAATAGCAAAAGCATGCAGGAGAGGCACCATTTCCAACAGCCAGACAGATGTCTATACCAGCATCACAGAAAGGACTTTATGCTGTATGCACCCTCTCCTGGGGATGTAACCTCCTGACGTCCACATCAGGAGCTTACCTCCGAGCTACTTTTAACTACTGGGACGTGTCTATACTGATAAATACAAGGCGCCAGAATAGCACGATGTACTAAGGAGAAACTCTTTACTACCTAAAGCAGTTTAGCCTGTGGACAGCCATACAGTGTTCTCCCAATGAGAAGTAATAATACTGCAAAGCAAGGGGTCTTCCTGTCTGTGGAGAGTGCCACGGCCTCTTCTGTGCACAGCACCTCATTTTATTTACAACATTGTAGAGCAGGCAGGTACAGAGAGAAAACTCTAGAAGCCCCCAGAGCCTGCTTGCCAGAAAGCTCTTCTTAGCTGCCTGTTGTCTTTCCTCTCGGGCATCATCTGTACAACTAACCTGTGGTCTAAACACACATACACGACTACTTGCAATAGGCCAAAAGCAGAAACAACACAAATATTCAATAACTGGAAATAGGTAAAGCCACATACAATGTCGTATTAGTCAGCAACACAAAGAAACTAAGTACTTGGCACGGGCGAACTTCAAAAATACTAAGCTAGAACCAGGCACAGACACATGCCTGTAATCCAGTGTTCACGGCCAGCCCTAGCCATACACAGAGAGTTTGAGGGCTGCATAGGGGCTGAGGTCAGCGCGGGTTATATGAGACCCTGTCTTTAAAAAAAAAATACATAGTAAAGGAGGAAAGTCAGACCCATAAAGTCACTCACTGTAAGACTCCATTTATATAAAATATCCAGAAAAGGTCAAAACATAGGAGCAGAAAGCACGCTAGCAGTTTCCAGAAGCTGAAAGACGAGGGAAGCTGGGGGTGGTATGGGGTTTCCACTGGTATGGTAAAAATGTTTTGAAACTAGATAAAGGTGATAATAGCCCCAAATTGCGAGTGTACTAAATGCCACTGAGTCACACATTTAAAGCAGGTCACTTTCATGTCACATGGCTTCACCCCAATTTGAAGAAAACAAACAAACAAACATGTACCAGTGGGAACACACAGCTTTTCATCCGTGCCGAATGTTACAGAACATGCTGTACCAGCCATGAAGAGGGCTCACCCTCCGTGCTCTCTACATCACACAGATTTCCTGTAAGCAAGCGGTGGGGGGGGGTGCCGCCGGAGGAGAGAATGAAACCATCTCAAAAAAGGTCTCACCACTATCTCCATCCTCTTCCAATCTCCCTTACCCCACTTGAGCTAACGGCCAGCACAGGCTCTGATCACACAGCATACCAATACAGGACATCATGTGCTAACGAAGTGAGACCCATCTTGGTGTGCCCCTCAACATTAGACTGAAAGACGCAAAAGACCTGCAAGGTGATGAAGGCATGTGACAGAGTGGATGGGCTAGGAGACTCTCATACTCTCATCCAAATAACGGGACCTCTCTGACCCTCGGAGTGGGACGTCTTCTGAAGACTTCCAACACCTCATAACACATTATCTTTGGCTTGGATTTATGGTGTGTGTGTGTGTGTGTGTGTGTGTGTGTGTGTGTGTGTGTGTGTGTGTGTGTAGATCTGTATCCTTAAAATATCAAGAAAATAGAACAGGTAGGATGACAGCAGTGTTGCCAGGAATGTCCCTCAGCCCATATACTGGGAGCAGACAGTAAACTATGACATAACTGTCATACAGGATGGTGTGCAGCTCTCGCAACAGATTCATATCTACTGAAGAAGAAAAATGTGGCAAAAGAGTAAGCAAAAATCGTATTGTTTAAAGTGGCACTGCAGAAGAAAGAGTGACCTTCCCCCCCATATCCGTAACTACCAAGAATGGAGAGGACACAGCAGGGAAGCAGAGAGAAGGCACCCTCTCCACAGCACTGTGCTGCGTCAAACCCTGCAGCAAGCACACGGCTGCCCTGCCACCTGAGTGCCAGCTGTAAGCTCGCAGGGTTTGGTTCTGCATTTAACTTTTACATAGGCAAGAAAGAGAAAGGCAAGAGTTCACTCAAAACCAGCTTTGCAGGTAGATCCTGAGATGGACACATCTCACCTTCAGGCCCCAAGACAAAGGCACCTAACCCTCATGGGGTGTATGTACCTGCTCCTCCCGAGAAGCACTGGAGCCGGAACTCAACACTCTGGTTCCTAGAGGTGCCTGATGCCTATTCAATTCAGTAATAAAAACCTAACTTGATTTAACAACACTGTGTGCTTATGTATATGGGTATGTGTGTGGGAAGACCAGAAATCAATATTGTTGGTCTTTGTTGACTCTCCAGCGTATTTTCCCAATTTTTTATTACATTATATGTGTGGATTTTATGTGCATTGGGAAGAGGAGGTGTCCATGTGCCACTGTCTGGGGTCTGGTTTTGCTTCTTTTGGCTCTGTTTTCCCCCTATCGTGCAGGTTCCCAGACTCAGGTCACTAGGCTCGGCAGCAGACGTCTTTACCGACTGAGACATCTCACGGGCTCTCCGCCTCCTGTTTTGAGACAGAGTCTCTCACCGGCATCTCATTCAGCTGGATCAGCTGGCCGGTCTCCCCCTCCCAGCTGTTGGATTATAAGCACACACGTCTCCGATTTCCGCATCTGGCTTTTTAACATGGATGGCGAGGAGTCAAACCGGGCTCCATGCACTTACGTAGCAAGCACTTTAGCAACCAACCGTCTCTTTGGACCTTTAAAGCCTTTTCAAGTTCATATTACCAGTCTTTCACTGTTACAGGCTTTGTAAAATCATGAAGTCTGTGACATATTGGAAATACGAAACAAAATGGCTGGCTCCCTCAGCCTAGACAGAGCAGAACAGAGCAAGTCAGCGTTGATGACAACAGTGCCTAGAAGCTCATTCATATATATATATACTGTTAAATGCATTTGAAGTCTGTTTAAAGAGTTATTTTTAAAGATACTAAGCAGATTAGCGAGCAGATCCCGGTAATCTGTAAAGATTACTAGCCATTTGAGGTAAATGACTAAACCGTGAGGAGCAGGAAGCGTTCTCTTCACAGTTGAAGAGTGGAACAGGAGTTTCATGCCTAAACCCTAGACACCTCTGAGAAGGGGCTGCCAACAGAGAGAGCAAGGGTGGTTGGAACAGCAGAAGCGAATCATCTCAGATTTTCTTCCCCATAATCCTTCTGGGAAAGAGGCTAACACAGACAGAAGACGCTCGCCAACAACAGTGCTAAGGGCTCTGTGAGTCAGGGAGGGAACCAGACCGCGAGCTTCTTCAATGCACAGGGAAGGCCCTCCCACTCTCCCAAATCTTCGCATATGTCTAGGTGGAGACACGTCTCCCAGACGCAGGACATTACAAGCTTCTTACCAAGAAAAACTGGCTGGGAGGAAACAGAACCAAGTAAGCCTGTAGTCAGAAGGTAAGGTGGGGATGTAGCTCAGACCCAAGGTGCGGGCCCAGCACACACAAGGCCCTGGGTTTGCTCTCTGGCAGTTCATGAACTCAGGGCAGTGGCACATGCCTAAAATCCTAGCATTTCAGAGGCAGGGGAAGAAAGATAGGAAGTTCAGCGACACCTTGGGGCTGGATTCTGAGTCTGAAGCCAGCCCCAGGTATTCTAGATGAGACCATCTCTCTAAGGGAAAAAGTCTTGTTATTGTGCAGGTCTTGTTCAGGTGACCACGAGTCTGAGACTTGATGGGTGCACCTTCCCTGACCTATGTAAAAGACACAGCTCCAGCTGAGGCCCCCTAATGAAGCGTTAAAGGCAAGGAATGGCACCAGAGAGGGAGACTTAGACTTCTCCAGGGACACGCCCCTCATAGGCCGCACAATCCCAAGTGGTCAGCCCTAAACACATATGCATGTGACACACCAAATGGCCTCAGCATTGTATGTGTGTGTGTGTGTGTGTGTGTGTGTGTGTGAGAGTGAGAGAGAGAGAGAGAGAGAGAGAAACACACACACACACAGAGACAGACAGAGAGACAGAGAGACAGAGAGAAACACAGAGAGAGAGAGAGAGAGAGAGAGAGAGAGAGAGAGAGAGAGAGAGAGAATAATTAAAGAAGAGATCATGAATTGGGGGCAGGATTGAAGGGAAGGAAAGAAGGGTGACAATAATACAGCACTCATATATTAAATCTTCCCCCCAAAAATTAAAGCCCTGAAAACAGACATATAAGTAGCATTGTAGAGACTAATCAGTATGTATTTATATATTTACAAACATTTACACAGACACACACACACACGTACATACATAACAATTAATGCAAAAGAGAGGACATGATTTTAAAAGAGAGCGAGGAGAGGTATATGAGAGGGTTTAGAAGGAGAAAGGGGAAAAGGGAAGTGATTCATTATATTCATATATTAATAGAATTATAAATTGTAAATATATTAATAATTTATAAAAGCCAATATAAAAGGGAACTATTTTTTAAAAAAACTCTTTTGCAATGCTGGTTTGTAACCACAGACAACACATAAACTGTAGGCGATGGGGCAGTGAGGTGGATTTCCAGGTCCGGCAGCTTAAATAAAATCCCACATGATAGTCTGGAACGCTTTATCAGTCAGCTGCGACACTGAAGCCAGGGAACCTCACACTCTCACAGCAGCAGGGCTCAGGCTCCATTTGTATATGAGAAATGAGGAAAAGGAGCCCCTGTGTGGGAGGGTGTTTCAGGACAGTTTAACAATCGATGTGTTCCTAAGACACACCCGTGGACTATGACCATGGATGTCACTCAGTGGGTGAGTGGGGAACCTCAGGACGGTGTGGCCTCCACCAGCCATAGCATACTTCCTTCACCTGTACTGATATCAACTTGGCTGCAAAATGATGTCTTCAGTGGGCGGCAGTGACATAAGCACTTCTGCAGTGTTTTAAGGTTTCTGTGGCTGGGATACAACACCATGACCAAAAGCAAGTTAGGGAGGAAAGGGTTTATCACATCTTACAGCTTTGTCTACCATCCAGGGAAGTCAGGGCAGGAACCTCGAAGTAGAAACAGGAAGGGGTGCTGCCTTCATGACGGAGTAACTGGCTTGCTCCTCGTGGCTCGCTCAGCCTGCTTTCTTAGAGCACTTGGGACCATCAGCCCAGGGATGGCGCCATCCTCGGTGAGCTAGGCCTGCCTGTATTAATCGTCAGTCAAGAAAACTCACCACAAGCTGGTCTTTTCTCGATTGAAGTTCCCTATTTCAAACTGACTCTAGCTTGTGCCGAGCTGACATAAACCTAGCCGGCGACACAGTCAGAAACCGGGAACCACGTGAGCGGTTCATGCAGGTCAACAATGTGCTGAAGGATAGACTGGGTCAGGGGAACAAACTGCTGGCCCAGGCCACAAAGCACTGTGCACCAAGGTCCTTACTGTGACCCTGAATTACTTGTCAGGCTAGCTCCTAGAAAGAGGCCAGTGACATCAAGAAAGAACTTACCAATATTCTAGTCTCCCCATTCAGCCTTACTCTGCAGAGCACCAGTGGCCCTCCCACTGTCAAATCCCATGCCTGTACACCCTGTTGTCCACGGCACCTTTTCTGTAGCTGGAAATGTATGCATTCCCATTCCCCTCCTACTCCCACTCCACGTCATCTGTGCTTGGACCATCCATCCTGGCTTCACAGACAGCCCCGAGAACGTCTGTATCCTCACCCTTGAACCCCTCACCTTCAATTTCAATCTTCCAGCAAAGTGTTCTTGCATTCTTTCTCTCTTCATTCTTCAGGCATTCAAAAGTTTGCCTTTCCTGCCCAAGCACTACCATCCCAGGAAAGAAAAAAAAAAAGAGCTTCTTTATAGGCCTCATTCATTTCTTCAACAACAGATACTTGGGCACCAAATCCAAGATATAGTTGTGCCGTCTGTCTGTCTGTCTGTCTGTCTGTCTTCTTCGTGTTCAATTCCAATCGTTCATTGAGACCTGTTGATTCTTTAGATCTCATCCCTGGCTCTCTCTACCTACCTGCTCAAAATAGCTACTGCCCTCTTCTCTCTGATATTTCCTCTTCTCCGGCTATCCACTGTGCTCTCCGCCACCACCACGGCCATTCCAACCTTCCCAGTATCCCCAGCTCTGAGCCTCAGTACCACCCAAGAAGCAACTGGCAAGGCTTAGCAGCTGGAAGAGAGATGGCAGAGTAGCTATGAGCTCTGGCTTTGGAAACTAATGGTCCCAGTCTGAGCCACGGTACCAGCACTAATTTCCGTGTGCCTCAGTTTCTTCCTTCCTACAGCGGACTCTGAAGAAAAGGTCAGTAAAAGCGAGCTCGCTTGGAGAGCTCCAGCAAGGCAGGCCTCTCGAATCTGTGTGGCCATCCTGGCTTTGTTGCTAGCCCTCCCCAGATGGCCTGCCCAGTTCAGAAACTCTTCTCTTGGGAGCTACATCCAAATCCTAACCCTTGTCACAGCTCCAGCCAATCCACTCCAGCCTGTGGCTCTCCTCGGATCATTTCAGCCACACTGGCTTTCTCCAAACTTTCCGTAAAGCAATAACTGACTATTCCTGACTCAAGCTCATCTTTAGATTTTCAAGTGTGGCCAGCAACTGACGTGCCAAAAGCACAAGGGTATGAGGGCTGTGCTTCAGTGCTGGAGCACTGGGTGCATGGCTGCTTTCTCTGTGTCCTCAGAGACTGAGTCCCAGCCCAGTCGGTAAGGCTCCAATCAGACCAAGAGGCCCAAACACACAAGCCCCTCCAGGTAGCTGTAAGCCCTCCCAGGCAGCCAGCTCACATATGTCCTGCCCTCCAGGCAGAACCAGGTGGAAATGGGAGGCAAGGCTCTGGCTTTCGGGCTGCATAAGAATCCTTTCCAAGACCAAGGACCGTGAGTGTTCTGAAATGAACTTTGCCACATCTATTCTAAACAATGGCTTAGAGTTCCGTCACTAAAGGCATTATCACATGCAGTCTGCCCAGAACTTGCCCTGACTTTGTTCCTATTCTAATGAAAGAATATATTATCCACCTAACCTTTACCTAACTTTCATATGATACTGAAGCCTTTTGTTTAAGATTTGTTTTTGCAAAATCCAAAAAGTCCACCCGAAAGAACAAAAGGAAGAAGAAGAAGAAAAAAAAAAAAAGCTTGCCACATGGAGAATTTGTTAAGATTTTTTTATACCTAAAAAGGGAATTTTTAACCACAACCTTAGTCATAGACCTGCAACAGGCAGATCAGAAGCAGTGAAAGATAACGTGGCAATAGACGATCTGGTGGTGGTGGATGCGCCCGGGTTCAGGCACCGGCGCCAGGGCTCACAGGACTAGCTGGCGGAAGTGGGCGCTGTACCCTTATCCCGCCCCCGCCTGACCACCTGTGGCAGCCGGGGAGGAAGCAGGCAACCCCCGCACATCTCCAGCTGCATCTCGGCAGCCACAAACTACGCAGGCGTCGTCTGATAGAGCCAAGGTTCTATCAGAAGCATCGGTGTGAAGGGGGAAAATCTTCAAGTCGTGATGAGTAACCTGTGTTCTTCAGATCCTATCGCCAAGCTCTGAAGCTGGGCTAAAGGGGGACCCCTCTAAATATGGCCACGCAAGGGCCCAGTCTGGCATCCATTTCTTGGGGCTCTTAAAGGCTGAGGTGAGGCAGCCAAGGCATAGGGAGAGGGCGAAGAAG
This sequence comes from Rattus rattus, assembly GCF_011064425.1. Taxonomy (NCBI): domain Eukaryota; kingdom Metazoa; phylum Chordata; class Mammalia; order Rodentia; family Muridae; genus Rattus; species Rattus rattus. Next base: position 110,762,078 of record NC_046154.1, read on the forward strand.
GCCAAGTGGGAGCTTCCAGTCTTGCCTGCTGCGTTCACTGGAAATGTCTGCATCTCCAAAAGCATGCGGGGTCGGGGTGGGCCTTCCTAACCCTCCACTCAGTGTGGGCCAAGATAAGCCCAGCAGCCTCGTGTCAGCACATCACCCTGCACAGAAGACGGCCCGAGTTTGAGGCACAGTCATCTAAGGAAGTAGCTGCAGAAACTCGGGAGCCATGTAGGTGAAGAGAGGGCAGGAAAGGGACTAGATACAGGTCAGCTTTTGAGACTGTTCTTTGCTGGACTTGGATAATTTGTTTCGTCCCTTTAAACAGCTAAATTAAAATGCACCTGCACTGTAAATTGTGGAAGAGAACACCTGTTCTTCAAATGTGACTTGAAAACTATTTTTTTAAACCTCTCAGGGTGCTCTCGTTCTATATTAAAAAAAATAAGACAGTTAAAGTTCTTACCAGAACTTAGAACTCTTAAAAACAATCGCCAATGAACATTAAAAATGTGATCCAAACTGTACCCAGTATCTCCAGCGTCTACAACCACATTAGAGACATCACCTCCAACACGGGACCTGTACCAGCAAGTACAAGCATATAGTTGGAAAGGGAATGTCCTAAGTTAATGTCACATTCTCTGTAATTAGTTGAACTTGCCACTACTGATAGGCATGGTGTCCTTGTCCAGTAAGGCCACAGACCATACTTCAAGTGACTATCTTGCTAACATCTGTCAATTTCAAGCCTTATGTCATAAGGCTGCCCAATATTCAATGTGACTTAGTTGTCTAAAATCTAGTAAGATGCTGTAGTTCCCAAAAATAGATTCCTAAATTATAAACTCATATCAGAGTCAAGGAGGCCTAGGCAGCCATAAAGCTACAAACCCCATGGCAACTGGAATTGTTTTGTTCCTGTATGTTCTTGCTGGGGTACTCAGCCTTAAGCACTGCATACAGAGTGAACAAGCAAGGAATCTGACCAAGTCCAGCCTTCCATCTTGTAACGGCAGGCTGTGGTCAAATTTAGAAATCAAGACTGAAGAATCTTGTTAACGTAAAAGTCAGATTTTTAGGAATTTAAAAGAAAAAATGTATTCTTCGACAATTCCATATACCTATACAAGGTGTCTGATCACCTGTATCCCCAGGCCCTCCCTCTCTACCCACAAAATTTAGATATTCTTTAAATTCAGTCATCAAAAAAGGAAGAGAACCATGCTGAAAATTGAACGGAAGGGCCAGAGGGGATGGATGAATCCAAGGAAACTGCGTCTTCCAGACACAACAGGGCTGACACACATGTCAACTTCAGAAACTGTGCATCGTGCACAGGACCTGAGTAACTTCAAGCCAGACAGGATCCCAGCCCTGAGAGGGGGAAGTTGACATGGGCTCCTGCCTCCAACTAAGAACCTATCTGCAACTGATACGCATTGGCAAAGAGGAAAACCAGTTTTCTCCAATGGAGTCTCACTGGGTATATTAACCACACCACAAGACAGACTCTAGCTCTAGGCATAGATGGACAGCTCATCACAATGGTGGATTTTTTTGTAGACTTTTGTCTCATTTTGCTTTGTTAGGGCATTTTTTTAAAAATCTTATTGGTCTTTTTCTTATTTACTTGATTTTCATTTTTCTGGATTTGTGTTATATGCATGTTTCTTGGTTTTGACTTCTGTTTTTTAGGAGCAAGAAAGAACATAGATTAGGGTGGGTAGGGAGGTGGGATGGATCTGGGAGGAATTGGGGGGAGGGCACAACATACATTGTATAGGAAAATATCTCAATTAAAATGATCTTAAAACATAATTATGCTTCATGGAGGTTATAAAAATGTCTGTGCCTCCTTCCTACCCTACAAAATCCCCTTTATCTACCTTGTCTCATCCCCATGCATACACAGAACATTATCTGAGCCAACTTCCAAGGTATAAGACAGACGTGGCGATGGGTTTAAACAAGCAGCCCCTGGTAATGCCGCCTCAGAGCACATGCATGCCTGAGACATCACCTCTGCGTTTGCCAGACAGTGGAGCACACTTGAGATGTGTTCGTAAGTCATTTAAGAAACTTTTTATTTTGGAATTTTATGACTGTCACGTTGAGCTTAAGCGTGGCCGTGAGCACCAAGGGAGTGAGTGACTAATCCCACAGAGGGGAAAGCGTCAGTGAGTCACGGATTCCACCTGAACTTCGTCAGTCCGAAGGAGAGCTGGAGAAGTATTTAAGGGAAGATGATCCTCTGAAAGGGAACAGATAGCTACTTTATCTGCCCACTCTACAACCCGACAAATAGGAAGTATTTGGATATCTATTATAAAACACCCAGACCCCAAATCTCCCCTCTCCAGTCAGAGCTATAACATCCATGCATTCCAACGGCTGCCCAGAGACACAAGCAACCTAACTTTACATGGGGGAAGGGGAAGAAATCCGCACAGAAGTAATTCAGCAGCACTAATACTAAAATGATACTGTCGCCATGGGAACCGGTATTTTCAGTTACATATGTGGCTTAATAAATAAAAGCATTAAGAGTTAGTAGGGATCCTAGACACATTCGGTCTCTCCAGTGCTAACAAAGACGTGATCACCATGGAGATCAAGTGTAGACTGTAGGGCTGAGGTAGCACATCTGGGAGCTCCAGGTAACACTGATGGCGGACAACAGGATCTGGGACTCTCGTCTAAGTGGGACAGCACTCTTAATGTGGCCCCAAGGGGACGTGACCTAAGTAAAGGCCATGTTCCACTGATACTCTCTGGGGCTGTGGGAGGAGCCATAGGTATGTCCCCAATCTGTACCTGAATCAATTTTCATAACCCAAATGTAAGAGTTACAGTCACCCCTGCTGATGTCATCTTGCTGTTCAGGATTTGGCAACTGCCTTGTATTAAGTTTTAAATAACAGACCAGACCTGAACTAATTTCGGAAAATAACAATGCTCAAATACTTTAACATTTTTATTATCTAAAGAGTTACACGTATACAAAAATATACGCATTTAAAAAATAACATCCTTGATAAGACCGCTCTGCACTGCAGCCTGGCCTTCTATCACCTCTGGTGTGTGTGTGTGTGTGTGTGTGTGTGTGTGTGTGTGTGTGTGTGTCTGAGGGCATGTGTGTGTCATGAGTGTGTGAATGTGTGTTTGAGTATGTGTATCTGAGAGTGTGTGAATGAATGTGTGTATGTATGAGTGTGTGTGTGTGTCTGAGAGTGCATGTATGTGTGTGAGTGTGTGTGCATGAGAGTGTATGAATGTGTGTAAATGTGTTTGAGTATGTGTATCTGAGAGTGTGAATGAATGTGTGTGTATGTATGAATGTGTATGTCTGAATGTGTATGTCTGAGAGTGTGTATGTGTGTGTGAATGAGTGTGTATGTGCATGAGTGTGTATAAATGTGTGTTTGTATATGTGATCTGAGTGTGTGAGTTAATCTATCTATAAGTATGTGTGTGCATGAGTGTGTATGAATGTGTGTATATGTGTATCTGAGTGTGTGTGTTAATCTATGAGTACGTGTGTGTGAGTATGTGTATCTGAGAGTGTGTATGTAAGTGTATCTATGAATGTGTATGTGTGTTTGAGTGTGTGTCTGAGGGTATGTGTGTTCATGAGTATGTGAATGTACGTTTGAGTACATGTATCTGAGAGTGTGAATGAATGTGTGTGAATGAGTGTGTGTGTGCATGAGTGTGTATGAATGTGTTTGTGTGTGTGCATCTAAGAGTGTGTGTGAATGTATGAGTATGTGTGTGAGTCTGTGTATCTGAGAGTGTGTGTGTGAGTGTATCTATGAGTGAGTGTGTGTGTATGTGTGTGTGTGTGTGTGTGTGTGTGTGTACACTGATGACAATGTTGATTCCTGTTATACTGTTGCCCGCTGTGTGTATCTATGTGTTTAGTTTCCCATGCTGCTGAGCTCTCCATGGATAAACTCCCACTGCACACATTCTTCTTCATCCTATTCTTTCCATTGTACAGTGTGTTCCTGAGATGCACTCTCTTGTTCATTCTATTGGGCTCGGTAAACACAGAGACCTCAGGCCTCAGCACAGCACAAACTGCTCCATCATCCCACCGGACTAGGGGCTGCCATTTTCCTGACCTACAGATGGGGAGACTGAGCTTAAGGAAGGAGGAGCAAAGTCACAGTCTGCCCCTTGCTGCTACCACAGGGCAATGCTGTTTCTCCACACTCTCCCATATCACCAGCTCATTCCCCTCTCCAAACAGAATCCAAAACACAGACAGAGTGAAATGTATTAACCCAGTCTGATCTTAGTTTTGTGAGGAGGTTTACTCAGCATGTCTGTCAATGCTTCCTGAGGCACGCAGGTTAAGAGTTTTTCTTGACGGTACATTCAAAGCGAGACTGCTGAGTTCTAAGTTATTTGCCTGTTGAACTTGATTGGGGGAATACAAACTTCTCCAGCATAATTGTGCCGAGCTATACTCTTACCAACCACATTCAAGACCCCCACCAACACATGGTATCATCTGATTCTTAAAGGTCTGCCAATCCAGACAGCATGTAGTGATATGCTATTGTGTCTTTAATTTGCATGTGCTTGACTGTCAGTAAGGCCTAGACTCTCTTGATGCATTTGCTAGTCATTAGCTTTCTTATTTTGTGAAATGAGATCAGATCATCTGTGTTTTTCTTATTGATTCATGTGTTTGCTTTCTACATATGGTAGGCCCATCCAATACACAGGCCACCAATATCATCTACCATTTTGGGTTTGTCCTCTCATTCTGGTAAGCATTCACCTTTTTTTTTTTTTTTTTTTTTCAAATGATAATGCTGAAAGGCTCCATGTATGTCTTTAACTTTTTGTATTACTATAAGAATTACCAGCCGAGCAGTAGCGGCATGCCTTTTATCCCAGCACTAGGGAGGCAAAGGTAGGTGAATATCTGGGTTTGAAGCCAGCCTGGTCTACAGAGCCAATTCCAGGACAGCCAAGGCTACACAGAGAAACCCTGTCTTGAGAAATCATAAAACAAAATTTAAAAAAAAAACTAAAATAAAAAAAAGAAAAAGAATTGCCTAGGACTAGAATTAGAATCCCCCATGCCTTTCTAAGTGCTGTATTCTAAGGAGGTCTAATTTGTGAACAGTCAAGAAAAAGGCTTGCTGGGCACGGTGGACCATGTCTTTAATCCACTACTCAGGAGGCAGAAGCAGGAAGAACTCTGTGCCTTCTAGACCAAGTTAATCTCCTTAGCAAGTTCCAAGCAAGCCAGGGCTACGGACGAGTCCTCTTCTTAAGGAGGGGAGGAGGGAAGGACAGGATGCTGCTAACATGGAATAGCAAGGTGGTGACCCTGACACTGTAAGCATAAAGACCAACAGGAACTGTTCCCTTCAGCAAACCCCACGCCATCTTGAAGACTCTTTAGAGTCCACTCTTTAGAGTGGTCCTTCCTTTCAGTTCTCGCTGTCCTCTCTCTTTGTCCAGCTCCCACTACACTGATCTCTGCTGTTCACTCTGGCCGTGGGCACACATGGTGGTTGTGGAAACAGATATGTCATCTTCAACACCAACCGCAACCTGTCTCTAGATAGCCTGCCATGGACACAAGAGTTCTGCTTAACAGAGCCCTGCAAGAAGAGCGGGGCCTGCAGTATGTCAGTGCATATTTGTTCAAAATGCAGTTCCAGAATAAATTTTAAAAATTTCAGAACCGAAATATAACTCACAACTGGGAAGCCGTGCAAAATAAAAATACACCTGAAGTCTCAGGGTAGGAAACAGGTTTGAAGAGCTTTAAATATCAGGCTGAGGAGTCTGTGCTTTTTCTGTGGGCAGAAAAACACAGCAGGTGGGGATTAAAACTGCAGACCCAAGGAGCCCGTTCATTCATTCCCTCCCTCTTTCCCTGAGTGGCCCTCCTGTTATCCTGCAACCTAGAGAAGTGCCAGGAATAAAAGGAGCAGACAGCAACAGAGAAGCATCCCATTAAACCCCAAAGTACCAACAAGAAGGTGTAAGACAACAGATCCATTGTAAAAGAAGTTTCCAGGAGGCAAGACTGACTGGCATAAAACTGCACTCAATAAAATAAAAACAAAAACAAACAAACAAACAAACCAAGATCCTTCTGTGAGATGCTCAGTGGCTAAGAACAGGTACTGTAGGAGAGACAGTCCCCAGGAGCACCCCAGTCAGGTGGGCGGTTCACACCTACCTCACATGCACACCATCCACCCATTCATTCATTCATTCATTCAGTTATATAATCCTGCTGCGAATGCTGTATTTATTTACTCCTTATCCTTTTATCCTTCCCTTCTTTCTTCCTCTCTTTATAAAACCCTATAGCGAGTGCTGTCTGAAGGATTCCTTTCCTCCCTGACCAGGCAGAGAAGGTGTGAAGGCCTGCTCAGCAGCTCAGGACAAAGGGGGAAATGGTTAGAGAGCAAAACAGTGTCCGAGATGTGAACAGGCAAGCTCCTCCTGAGCCTCGAGATCCCCTTGTTCTAACTGCAGAGTCTTCTCAGCAAAGCGCTACTAACGAAGGGCCCGCAGGGAAAACCAACCGAACTAGCAGGAGAAAGAGGGCCCCATGGATAGACTGGAGCAGGCTGGTGCACGGACAGCAGCAGCCCTGGCCGTGGAAGCCGGCGGCTTGCTTCCTCTCCGCCATGGCTGACTCTCATTTTCTGTGAACCCCCTTGCTGGAATCCTTTGACGGTGACTCACAGGGCAATCGGGCTACTCAGCAAGCCCACAGCCCTTCACAATAGACTGTGTAGGAGGTGCCCAGATCCTGGCGGCCTGTGGTCTGTTCAGTTTTTTCCTTTCTGCATTCTGGGAGGATCTGCTTTTCAGCCACATTTCCCTCAAAACACAGCCCCAGAGGCAACGCTTAGTGCACAGATTTCTGAGCGATGAAATAATCCACTTTGGTTTCTTAGTCATAATGAAACTAAAAACAGTGAGACAAAAAAAACAATGGGGTCACCATCACACCTACAAAAACACGATTTCATACTCCAGTGACATTAAAGAGGTCGGGGGGTGGGGGGGTAGCTCAAACTAACATTTTCCAACCTTTCACTGAGAGCAGGGGCTAAAACCACATGTTTTGAAGGGCTCACACTGTGTTATTATTAGAAGTCACAATTCTATTGATACTGATGAGTCACCCCTTATCGGCGGAAACCGAGAATGTCCATCAGCATATGCTTCAGTCACTGTGGCTTTCTCTTTATTACTGGTCAGAGAGCCCTCAGGAAACTTCTCCGGGGTACCAAGAGGCTCTGTTTCAGCCCCTGCAAGGCTTTTTCCTGTGACAGCTCAGCTCGTTTGCATCATCCTCTGGGAGTCTAGGATGATCTGATCAACTCCCGTCCACAAAAGGAAGTTTGGGTAGCGACCTCAGAAAAACAGCATTTCACACTTTCCGACGAAATACCCAAACCGAGCTATGTAAACAAAACCGGCAAAGGGAGTCAGCTAAGTCAGGTGGCATCATCCTGACCCAGGGCTAGACGCTTTGTTTTTGTTTTTACATCAAGAGCCAGCAACAGATGCAAACAAAGGCTGTGGTCACCAAGGGACTGGCCTGCTAGTCACACCCCCTTACTGCCCCGCCTCCTGTTTCTGCTGCCCACAGAGGGAGAAGTGGGCCAGGTCTCTGCAATGCCAAGGAAGCCCCACTTCGAATTTCATGAAGTCCTTGGGGGTGGGGGGTGCTAAGTAGCTAACAGCAGGACCTCTCCTTACCCATGTGTCTGGGTTTGAAGGTTCCCAAAACAATAAAGTGAAAGTCTTATTTTCCCAGATAAACGCTATTGTGTCCTACGCTGCTTCTGCAAAGGCAGGCAGACTTCAGCGCCTGCTTCCCTGCCCGCCAGAGGCTGTGCTGGGTAGAGGGAAGAAGACTGCCAATGAGTTCGCAGTGATCACAGACCCACAGACAGTAACCTCCCATCCTTCCCAGGCCACGCTGGCCCTGAGCACTGCAGAGCGGCCGAGGGAGCCCCACAGCCGGGGGCACATGAGTCAGCAAGCCGCTGGTGGGAACTGCTGACTGCTCAATACTGGCATTCAGAGGTACACTGTGGGGCGAAACAAAACTGGGACACACAAGACTCTCTGCCGCCCCCCCACCGCCCCCGCCACCACCCGCTTATTATTTTCCTCTGTCAGACCAAAACATGCAGAGAGCCTACACCCTGGCTCAAAAAGAAGTTACGACCAATAATAATCAGTAGTGGTAATAAAAAAAACAAAAAACAAAAACACAAAAAACAAAACAACTCACTCTCCGTGTTTCAATGTGTGGGACAGCTGCATTCAAATCTCTTGAGCCGGTTAATTTTAACTGGCTTTAATTTTAACTAGATTTAACTGCTTTTCCTCTCCTCTGACAAATCAAAATAGCCTGCCGTATCGACCACAAGAACTGGTAACCGAAGCACGGTTCCTGTTTTTCGGAAGAGACTTGCACTCAAAGCCACAGATGAGGTGTTCAACATATGTGGGAATCGAAGTGTTGAATGGGGGAGACTGAAACTCAGACACTAACTCAGGCCCCGTGGCGCCTTTACATGGCCATCCCATGCCAGACTCTGACCTCCGTGCCCTCAGTTCTGCTCTCTCACTCAACACAGAATCCCAAAGTCCACGTGGAAGGTCTGGTGTTTGGAACCGAGAACGCATTCCCCCAAAGGCGAGTGCAACTTGCCCATGAGGGAGCAGGGCGGGGACAGTCCATGCAACACTCCAGCCTTTAAGGAGCATCCCAGGTTGTGTCGCTTACAGGCGGGGAAACACTACCGCAGGCAGCGACAGCACCAAAATAATGAAGACAGCCCCCAACCCCCACGCCCAAGCGGCTGAGTCTGGGAAAATGTCTAATTAGCAGAGAAGGAAGGCCCAAGTGTTCCAAGAGACTTCTGCACAAAGGGGAAAGAAAGGCATTGATAGTTATCTACTGGTACGGATAGGAAGCGTCTCGAACGATCTGAGTCCCAGGAGGAAGAGAATGAAGGAAGGAAGAGAACAAAGAAGAGAAAAGCTGGTGACTAGGAAGAGGAGGATGAGGAAAGGGGGAGGGAGGGAGAGGAGGAGGGAGAGGAGGAGGAGAGGAGGAGGAAGGGGATGAGGAAGACTCAGCAGGAGTTGGAAAAAGAAAGAGAAGGATGCTGAGAACTGAGGAGTCTGGGTGAAGGATGCCTTGAGGTATATTTATACTCAGGAACTACAGCATACTCTCTCCACTGGACTACCCTGCTACAGAAAACCACTCCACACCCAGCTACCTAAGACGGAGTCCAGCACAGTTCCACAGGCTGGCACTAGATGGCGCCACCAACTCAACATAGCATGGTTGCTGGAGGGGTAGAAAGCAGCTCTAACTTCACTCCCCCCCCCACCCCCCAGGAGTTGTTTACCAGGCAAGGACTTTATCTAAAACAAGGATTGCTCCCTTAACCCATCTGCCTCTCTCCGTGTCCAGATCGCACTACTGTGCTAACAGGAGAGGTCAAACTAATTCTGAAATCAGTTCCTCAGCCCAATTTTATCAATGAAACTGGTGAGGGGAGAGGATAGGATAGTGGAAGAGGCTGGATACATGGCTTCCCCACACCATAATACTCACAAATTCAAGGTTAACATCAGAGGATGTTTGCCATTAACTGAAAAAAAAAAAAAAAAAAAAAAATCCCAAATCCTTGGCCATGTTGTTTCCCCCTTGAAGACTGGTTTAAATGTCACATGTCCAGCACCTCACAGGTGAAACTCCCAGACAAACATATCACGAAAAATCAGCTGTGTTTTACACCTTCATTTTACGTGGCTTGTGCCCTCTGATAGGCCTGTCTCCACTTCCTGCCAGTTCTAGGCTCGTGACGAGACCCCCTTGCTCACCATGGAACTCCGTCAGCAGGCCACCATGGTGGAACGTTCCAGGCTTCCTCTCCTGCATACTTCTTTGCCTGTCTCCTGCTCAAATGCTGACATGTCAAAAGAGTAATGCACCGGGTGTGCTGGGGTAGAGATTTCCTCATAAAACTCTATTTATACAATCCTTTTCGGGTACTGGGTTGAGGTCAAAAGGGCAGGAACTGGCTATCACACCAGGTGGCCAAAAGGTAACAGAGTGCAACGTGGAGTTGGCTGCAAGGGGATTCTGGGAACTGAGGGCAGCCTGCCTGCCTAGCTTCCTTACAATTCTCATAAGGACTGCTGTACCCAGTGCTAGCTACTCATCCCAGGGGATGCGCGCAAAGGAAGGGTTAATTTGAAATGTGTCTACATTTCCCTCTCACTGAATGGTAATAATATCTTTCACAGATAATTTCTTTTTTTTTCCCTTCAGTTTGACTCTTCAGGGTTTGCTCATTTGCATAATATTGAATCTTGAACCCATATAGATATTCCACAAATCAATGCAAGTAATTCTCACACTAAATCAGCAGCTTTAATTTAAGCTCATCATTGTTTGCATAGAAATCTTCATGCACTCATCTGCCTGATTTTTTTAATCACTTAAAACCTCCAACACTGACACACTGAGTGTCTCCGCATTTAGCGATCTCCAAATTTTGAACTCATTGCTAAAAGAGACGAGCACAGTACATTCATACGCTTTATTATTTCCCAAACTGAGCCTTCCCCATGCACTTAACATTCAGGCAGCCCCAAGAATGCCTCTCGACTGAAGTGTCAACTTGGTGTCCAGCCCCAGGCAGAGAGGAGCTGAGTAAGCGCTCGGAGCCATGACCCTCGCAAACCCCAGGTAAGTGGGACGCTTGCCAAGCAGAGTCCTTCAAACCCATTCAGGTCTCCAGCTCAAAGTTGCAACACGCTAATCTGGCAAGATAATCTCTTCCTGAAACTGCCTAGAATGGGGACAAAGGTTACTACTTTCTCTGTCACTGCTTGCTAACGTCCCCAATTAGGAACGCTAATGGAATTGGTCCGTGAATGCCATTCTTCCTCCAGGGTAGAGTGTTCCCAGGATTAAAGGAATCATTGCTTTTAATTTTTCCCCCCTTCCCTCACCAAAAAACCTCAAATGGCAAATTCTTCACCTATCAAGAGGACCCACCGGAGTGTGAGGGACAGAGATAAACCCTGAGGATGGAAAAACGGGATCCATGGGCCACCTCTTTGTCTTTTGCTTTCGCGTGTTATCACCTTTACTCTCTGATCTTTACATGCTTACTAAGTAAGATCTGAGGAGCGCAGTTATTAGAAAGTGAATCACGAGACCGGCTGGAGAGATACACATTCAAGTCAGTTTCCCAGAGAAACTGTTTTTCAAGTTTATCTTTTAGACAGATGTCAAGTAAACCGCCAGCATTTCACAGTGAGTTGCCAAAACGCCCACTCCTGATATTGGCAGGTCCCACTGCAGATGAAGAAGTGGAGAGGGGGACACAAAGTAGAGTGGCCCCTGCTTACCTCAGACATCTCCTGTCCAGTCCCTGCTTTCCCAGTCACTCCCTGCTGCCGTCTAGGACTGCTCCAGGCTATTAGGATGATTGAGTTCGTGCAAGCAACACAGATACAGTGAAAACCCAGGGGTGCTTTAGCATGCATTCTAATTGACCTGTCTTAAATACTACCACTCCTTTTAAGTTAAGCTTCCAAGAAAGGTCCAGAATCATTCTTGGCTGCAAATCCTACTCTCCCCACCCCTTTCTCCACTGATCTGGAAAGGTGGAGCTTCTCAGAGGCTAGACTCACATTTTCACTCACCATCTACGCATAGGTCTAACACATGACATTTGACCACCAGAAATGTCCAATGTGGTTTCTGGCCATTCGAATATTGTCAGAGGATGTTAAAGTGCTCAAAGTAACAATGTTAATTTGAATGTTATCTTGTACTTTTTTCCCAAGTATGAACATGAGTGTACTTTGGGCAATTAGCAATTCTGTTTTCATCCAGTTCTAAAGGCGGTGGCAAATAAATCAATTCTGGACTCTGTAGACAAGACTAGCATTTGCCAAAATGGCCCTGGGGGTTATATCGTGGGTTGCACAATACTCCAAAGGGCCAAAGATAGTTGTGAATTAATAGGATTAGGAGGTTGGAGGGAAACAGCAAGCCCCAAGTTTTAAAATGGCCTGGTTTAAAACTCATACCTAGGGATGGAGTGCATCCCTAACCATCTGACCAGGTCAAATCACCACTCTGTAGCCTGTGGAGGATGATATGCCTCCCCTTACACAAGTTAAAATAAGCTCTCTGTACCAACTAGAAATCCTTCCAACTACATCGTGTACTTCTTAAGGGCCAAGGCCAAGACTGGGCCACCAGCCACAGTAAGAGATATGCACTACTTGTCTGGGATGAATGCACGTGACATTTGCCTTTAAAGATTACAGTGTCTGTTCACATGACTTACTTGATAGCGTCCATACGTAGTGCTGTCTGGGATGAAAATTAAAACTGCCAACCATCTATAGCTTCTGGGCACACTCATTTCATACCAGCACTTGGGAAAAAGGGGCAGGAGGCTCTCTGAGTTTAAGGATGGCCTGGTCTTCTGAATGAGTTCCAGGACAAGCAGAACTACACAGAGAAACCCTGTCTTGACAAACCAAAGAGGTGGGGGAATCTATGGCTCCTGGAACGCTTGCAAAGTTAGTGAGCACACATCATTTGCTGGTGGAATGAAAGTACCATTGGAGTTGGAGAAGGTCCACAGGTTAGACGCTGCAGGGTCCCCAGCAAACTTCTGAAGTATCTGCCTACTGACAGGGAAGAGAGGAGAAGGTGTGGGGGACAGAGACCACAGTGATGGGGACTTAAACATACCAAGGCCTTCTTCTGAAATGGACCAGCTGCAGGCCCAGGGAGGACTAGAAGAAAGGGAGCTGGCCAGGAGCAATGGCTCTCTCTGTACAGCGGCCATGTGTCCTGAAGCCCTCAGGAAGAAAACAGACAGACAGGAGGAAAATGACACATCTTGAAACCAAAAGACAACTCATGGTCAGGCTAAGGAACAAAAGAGCTGTGAACCAGGGGAATATTCTGGGAAAGCTGCGATTATGAAGTCACTGGGGAAGACCGAGAGGCATCTTGGCTGTAATTCCAAAGACTAGAATGAACTAGTACGTGAAATGCCTTCTGATTGGGGACATTCATTATTTTGGTGGAAAAAAAAAAAAAAGCTCAAGGAAAGACAAAGACAAGTTTGCTCGAGTTCTGAAGTGGGGCCACTCTTGGGATCAAGCTACATACTCTTTAGGAATGAGGCAGCCCTTGAAAAGGCAGTGGGATAGACTCTGAGACTCTGTCCCTCTTTAAGGGAGCAGCATGTTGACTATGAGGTAACTTTCAGCTTTAGGGAGACTCACACCTGAATTGACCAGGAAAGGGGAAAAAAAGAATTTTTTTTTTTAAATCTTGAAGGAAAATCTTGACGAACAACTTGTCTGTTAAATATTTTCTGGACCAAACTGAACAGGAAAAAGTAAAATGAGCAAGTTACATTTGGAGCAACCTTGCTGAGTTTATAAAATGTTTAGTTCACATTGCTTCCAATTTTTTTGTAGATATTTGCATAGAATTTTAATATGTATTAAATACACTGTCGTGTATTGTCACTGATAAGACAGTTTTCTCTTTCGGGACCATGACTGGTACTGCTTTTCCTAACGCCATTCCAGCTCTGCCGAAAGCTCCCTCACAGACGACCCAGTGTTTGCCATCAGTGCTGACTTCTGAACTTTGAGTGCCTCTGGGACAGCCTGATGTCACTGGTGTCTCTGTAATGCCCAGATAGAAAGCAGAGCCCAGAGAAGCCCAGAGAGGGCTTGCTGCCTGAACTGCAGAAGTTGACAACACGTTACATCTTGTACTGTTCCCTGCTCCATGTACTTGGGGGCTGAGGTTGTGTTCTCTCTGGGCTGCAGATCTTGCCACACCGCAATCCAGTCATTGACTTGGGCAGGATTGTGTATTGCAGATGGGAAAACAACCTAGAGGCAAATCCAACCCTTTGACATTCCAACATGACACGGTACACTGTTGAGAACCTCACAATGGAGTTCTAAAAAAAAAAAAAAAAGTTCTTAAGGTTTTAAGTAAATGCACGGTTTTGTATTGAGCTGCATTCACAGCTACTCTTAGCACGGTGTGGGCCACGCGCATCAGGCTAAACACTCTGAACAAGCAGACATTCTCAAGTTCAGACCGGAACTTGCCAATTCTCAAGAACCAGCACCACACCTACTTCACAAGTTGCTCTAGTAGTCAGTGAGACACACTGAGGTAAAGAACTCAGTGCGATCTAGCAAAGCATGAACAATCAATAAACCAAACCTATTGTTTTAATCAGATTTCTCAAGTGCAAACACATACAGAAGTCTTCCGGCATTAAACAAGAAGTTACCCTACTTTGGTCAGCAACAATGAAAAGAAGCTGGGTAGTTCACAAACAATGGGTTATCTAGCTGCAGAGTAACATTGTGCCCAAGGAACTAAGTACCTAGCCTTTCAGATGGAATTTCCCACTAAAAAGGAAGGTAGCAATTCCTTAATGAGATGTTAATTTGAACCTTCATTGTCCACAAGCCTTTCTGGTTTCTTGACCATTGTGCCGCTCCTTTGGCCCAGGTGTACAAATTATTTACTATGTATCAGGCTTCAGAGAGTTGGTAAGTCTGAAAACATTAAACAGCAAGATGTTTTAGTATACTAAGTAGCACTCGGTATTGGCCACCTGCAGCTTTTAAAATGGTGTTTGTTTATTTAACTTACACACACACACACACACACACACACACTCACACTCACACACATAGTACAACTTTTAGAAATTAGTACTCTTCAAACTCAAAGCTAGTCAGACCTGGCAGCCTAGTGCCTTTATCCACAGAGTCATCTCCCTGACCCAGCCCAAGTTCTGACAGACATTCTCAGCAACACTTTAGAAGAGGGGAGTCCACAGGACAATCTGGAAACAGGCGAGGGACCTGGCAGCACAAAGCCTGCATTCACACTCAACCCTGCCTGGCAACAGCAGACAAGGGCTTAGAAGTGGCTGCCCCCCACTCCTATACTATGCCCTCTCCTCATCAGGACCAGATGCGCAGTGTGAGGGATGCAGTGGAAAGTGGAAACGAGGCCCCTTTCTTTGTTTATGATCTTGGGAAGGCAAAGACATAATTTTAAAGCAGGTGTGAAATGTCTGAGCAGAAGAGGGCAGGGCAGTGTGCAGATGGTCCTGACCTCTGGGGCTGTTCTTCACCGCACCCCACCACCCTACTCCCCCTCCAGAGAAACAGCAAGGTGCTCATTTACCTAAGCACTGGCTCATTCACTCAACGGTCAGGCCAGCCTTCGAAGCAAACCAGACACTATGTCCCTGAAATCTGAGGTTTAAAATCCAGAGCAGTGTGGCTCCATAGCAGGGCTTCCGAGACCAAGGGTCCCTTTCTTCCTTGTTAAGACTGCATCCATACCAGAGATGCTAAGCAAGGGCTAATCCAAGTGAAATTAAACTGCGCCCAACAAAACGGATTGGCCTGGGCCCTTCTGTTGGCATCACGGGAGTCTCCATTACAGATCCTGAGGAATGGGGCTCACAATCACTAATGAATTACTATGTCCCATCGGCTGTGCTGACAATGGGCACAGAAGTGCAGTGCTGGCTTGAGAGAGATTTGAACATGAACCTGACCATCTGGCTCTCGGTAACTCACTTTGATCACAAAATGAATTGCAACAAATTGAAGAGCACATGGCTCGAGTTAATTGTCTCATCTGTAATCTGAACCTACTTTTAAGCTCTTATTATTACCCTCTATCAGGTGGAGACATTTCCTCCCATCACGGCAAAGTGCATTTTCCTGATGAACTGTAATGGATCATTAAATTCCATATCTGAATAACAATACTTTGCACTTATTCAGTGCCTTTCATCCTGGGATTTTCAAGGCAGTTTGCAAATAATTAAGCCCCTCACACAGCAGCCAGAGGTGAGTGGCTGGAAGGGAATTGTCTGAAGATTCTGAGTCAAAGGGCATAATTCAATAGAAAGAGAAGACTCGGCATCCTCCCAGACACTGGCAGCCCTGAAAGTAAATTAGGGGCTATTTTATTCCCTCCAACCCTTTCTGCCTCACTCCTGCCCCACAGAAGAGTCTGGTATACAGCACACAAAGCACGAAGAAGAACTAACAGGGGTGCTTACAATCTAGCTAGGACTTAGATACCATACACCTGGGGAAAATAGGTCTGTGCAAACTGACGATCCAGCCCACTTGAAGGATGGAGAAATAGCAGGAGAATTTATTCAGACATGGAGATTACCATGTGGTAAAGCCTGAAGCCTTTAAAAATACAAAATGCATATATCAGCCAAACTATTTCATGGCTGCAGATCTCATTTCTAGAACCTGCCCACCTTCATTGGAACGACTTTGGGTTTCAAAAGTGGCCATTAGTGCCAAGGTGGGTGATCAATAGTTTAAAAGTACAGAACACCAGAAGCCGTACAAAGTTTTGTGGCGATTATAAGCTCCTGGAAAACTGAATTACATACAATAGGAGACACTGACAGATCTTTCACTGGAGCCATTTGGCTGCAACACTGTGAATTAGCAAGACTAATTCTAACAAGATGTCTTCCCCCCCCCCCCCACCACGTTTATTACCTGAAAGAATGAAAAGGGCGGTCCGCTGGTTAAGCCGCTGGAGGCTCAGGATGGGATGACCTCAAATTTTAAGCAAGTCGCCCGCTGCCTTGCGGAAGTAGCCATCTCTTCTGGAGGAGTGGCACAAGGCGGTTCAAGCTTAGCTTTTCTAGTCAGCCTGTGCTTTAGCGGCGCGACAGTTTCCTACATGTTACATTTTAATGATCTGAGAAAACCGTTATCAGAGGTAACATCTCTAATTTTACTCTTAAACAGACAAAAGCAAAAAAAAAAAAAAAAAAAAAAATCTCATTAGGCAGCATCTCCGCCAAGGTTCCCACTAGGCTAGGAAGGATTTTTATCTACAGTAATTACCCTTTTTAGTTAAATACACTCAGCAGATGAAATTAACAGAGTGAAAGACTACGACACTAGACAGTGAAGGTGAAAAATCCAGGAACGCGTCGCCTGGCCGCCCACGAGCCCGCTGCAAGTCACAGCTGGGACTCAGGGTGGTGGGATGCTCCAGCCCCCCTCGTCCCAGAAGACAGTGACAGCAGTGGCGGGACCCGCGGAATGCGAGGAGCACCTTGTTGTGTCACACATAAAACCACTCGGACCGCAGCCTGGCAGGAACTTCGCCCAAGTTGCCAAACTTGCATGTAGGCAAGCGCAGGCTGGGGAGACTCAATGTACGCAGGACCCCGGGTGCTTGGGGTGTGCGGCCCTTCAGACACGTGCCACCCTGCCGGCTTCCTCTAAGTCCCTGCAAATCCTTGCCCACCCCGAGGTCGCCCAGATAGATGCTCGATCGAGTCCTCTCTCACGGGCCACCTGGGGTAGTCCATGAGCGCCGCCCGCTGCCCTCTGCTTGCCGCTCGGCTCCCGAACACCCAAAGGATGAACGAACTGCGAGGGCCTGGGTGCGGGAAGGTGCACCGAGTTGTCCCTTCCTTAAACTCGACTCTTGGGTGGAGCCCTGGGGATTCAGAGACTGGCGTACAGGTGTGGATGTGTGTTCTAGGACCTTGGGGAGAAGACGGTTGCAAGGTGTCCCTCTCGGAAGCCTTGAGCTCCCCTTGGCGCGTCTGCGCCCAAGGAGCCGAGCTGCCTTGTTCTAGCGCCCGGCGCGGTCATCCGAGCCACCCTGCGGCGGCTGACAGCTGAGCGCAGAGCCGCAGAGCCGCGGTCTTCGCGGAACCGCCGCGCGCGAATGTGGTGGGCAGGGAGGGACCGGGCCACCCGGGCTGGCCGGAGCGCGGGCTGGGGCCGGAGGCAGGGCCGTGGGTCTGACAGCTGCTGCGGCTCCGGCGACGCTCCTCTCCCCACCCGCCCTCCCGCCCCACCACTGACTTATTACCCTCGGCTCCTCCTCCCCCTGCTGTTCCAAAACACCCGGCGACGCGAGCAAAATACAATGCCGCCTCGCCCGCCGTAAACAGGCAGGCGGGAGAGCGCGCCCCGCCGCCGCGTCCTCCGCTCGGCTCCCACCCCTTTCCCGTTCCTAGAAAATGCCATAAGGCGGCCGTGGGCGGGGAGCGGCCGCTCGCCCTCCGGACTCGCTGCCCGCCGCGGCCCTACGCCGCCCGCTGCCCCGCTTGCCTGCCCCCCGTGCAAACTTGCCCCGCTGCGTCGCCTCGGCCCCGCGGCCCGGTCCGGCACTCACCTTCCCGGGAACTTTCGTCCTCCTGCGCTAGTCCTGCCCGCGTCTTCCCAGCCCGCAGCCCCCTCCCGGCCGCCGGCGTGGTGGGCGGTCCTGGGGTCACCGAGAGCAGGCGGAGGGGATGCGCATCACATGGCAGCTCGCTCGCAGCCCCCCGAGTCCGGGAAGGGGGAGGGGAGCGGCGCGCGCGGCAGGGGCGACGGGGGGCGGGCCGCGAGGGAGGGGCGGCGGGCGAAGCGGGCGCAGGGGCGACCGCAGCCCGGTGCGCGGCCGCGGGGCTGCTGCTGAGGCGGCGGCGGGGCTGCTGGCTGCGCCGTGCGGCTCGCGCTCTCCCGGAACGCCCACACTCTCAATCGCTACATTGTTGACATTCGGCGCTGA
Organism: Rattus rattus; assembly: GCF_011064425.1. Classification (NCBI taxonomy): domain Eukaryota; kingdom Metazoa; phylum Chordata; class Mammalia; order Rodentia; family Muridae; genus Rattus; species Rattus rattus. The sequence goes on from NC_046154.1 coordinate 110,780,739, forward strand.
CGTCACCCGCTCCCCATTCACAATAACTTTACGGGAGCGGGGCAGCGCACCTCCCCGGCCGCTGGGGCGCCGTACGCCGGGTGACTGGCGTAAGCTTCTCCGCGAATGGCGCTCCCCGGGGCTCGGGCCCGGGCGGGCGCGCGCTTCGCCGGCTGGCTCGGGGAAGGGGCGCGCCTCTTGCCGCGGCGGACGCCTGTCTCCGGGCTTTGTGCGGGCCGCGCGGCCCGAAGAGCCTTGTCTTCCCGGCCCGGACGACTGCCTAGCTCCGCCTATCTGTGGCCAGGCTTTGAAAGTCAGGGGTTGTGGGGCTAGTGGGGTTAGGGTAAGCTTCGAAGGCCAGTGTGGCACGTGGGGAGGTCGCCAGAGCCATGGGCACTTCATCAAAGGGAGAAGCCGACTTGGAACCTGACATTCCGGGGCTGACTACAGCTTCCCCGAAGGAGCAGGACAAGATGAGCCTTGAACCCCCGGAAAGCCGAATCGGCCCCCTTTTATGGGAAATGGGCCTTGAGAAGAGCTCCCTACCCAAGAGGGTGCTTTAAAGGCCCACCCCATTGAGGATAATCTCCAACTCCCATGAGCTATTTTTTAGTCTAAAAGAAGAGCCTCTTTCCATCTTTAACCTCAGCTTCCACTGAGTTTCAGCAGCTGTAGCTTGCTCACCCCTCTGAATCCTGTAAGGGTGCTGTTGCCCGGTTAAGCCATCGTGAGCTTAGTGTCAGAAGGCTTGGTGGTAGTTGAAAATTTAAAGACAGTAATTAGGACTTTGGTTGAACATAAATTTGCAATAAAGTAAGGTTGTGTTAGTTGCCGTGCTGGTGCCTGCAAATTTACCCCTTGCCAAGGCCAGGAAACCGCCCTGTTTCCCTAAGCACTTATAACTTGTCCCCCTCCTCTTCCCCCCGTGTAGGGCAGTGTTTCATATTATTACACGTGGTGCTGGTTTTTAATGAAGATTATAAAACTTTGGCTGGTTCTACTGAGAGAAGGATCATAAATCCCCCTGTAAAATGGGCACTGGCACATGCGGAGGAAGCCAGGAAACATCGCTCTGGAAGTCTTGTGACACCTTCCAAAGTGTTGCTCCAGCAGACCTCACTTGAGGACTTAGTTCTTCTGAAAGGCTCCAATCGAAATGTGTAAAACTAATCGAGAGCCCCATGCAGGGGGACGGTGCCTAAGCTAGTTTTCTAACTGCTGTCCCACTTTCTTGGATCTGCTTTCAGATGTCCAAGTCTCTGCTTTCAGATGAGTCAGAGACTGGAGTTTTTTATCTCATTTTCTGGTCTTGTTCCAATGTTGTGCATGGCAAGTTCATGCCCAAACTCCCGGCAAGGACAGATTACTTAACTGATTCTGGCCTGCACTGCTAGGTAGTTTCTTACAACCATGGGTGGTTCTTCTGGTGGTCCTCACTCTTTCAAACACATATTGGTTAAAAGCTTTATGCGTTTTTAAATTTAATTAATTTATTTATTTATTGAGTCAGGGTTCTAGGAGTAGCCATGACTGTTCTGGAACTCACTCTGTAGACCAGGATATCCTCGAACTCAGAGATCCACCTGCCTCTGTCGCCTGAGTGCTGGGATTAAAGGTGTGCACTAGCATGCTTCTGGGCTAAGTTTTCTTTATTTTACTAGCATCAATAAATGTTTTCTTATATGAGCCAGACTGGAGGACCAAATGAGAATGTTTATAGGCAGATTTTAGCCAGCAGGTTGTGTCTGCTGGGTTGTATAGAACAGCTGGGACTTTGACCTAAGGAAGGTAGGCAGGGGGCTAACAGACTGGTCTTAGCCCTTTCCTGTCTCGCTTCAGAGAGGTTCAACCATAGCTAAGAGGTGCTCTTCTTTAGTTAACCTGCCTAAAGAGGGAAAACAGATTAAAAGAAGAAAGAAAGAAAAAACTCGTTTGCAGAGGTCCTACCCAGCTCTGCAATCTTATCTTCTGTGACTGTGAAGAAGACGAAAATCTTCGTGTCTTGGGAGGTTGAAGAAGACAAAAGTGGAGTTAGTTCTGCTTTAATTTTAGTTAGAAGTAAGTTCTTTGAGTTAAACTCCAGAAGGCACACTCAGAACGAGATAGTAATGGTAAGTCCAGCACTGCCATGGAGGTCAGGCTCTAAGCAGCCTGGGCACCTTCATCCTGCTCGCGGGCCAATCTCTGTGCCGTGCCCTTTAGGCGCGTACAATGGGAAACAGATGCAAGGTTTGCTCCTTGTATGTTCCCGCCAGTAACCTGAGGAGAGGTCAATTTCATTCCCGTGCCTGGAACATTCAACCGTTTTGGATCAACTTTTCTTCTCCCTCCCCAATGACCTGTGTGTTTGACCCTTAGAGAAACGAACTTTTTCTAAGCTCGACATGGTTTTTTAAAAGATAAAGATATGCACAGAGGGAAGCACTCCGTAAGGCTTGGTGGTGTTAAGACAATATGGTGGCTTTTCTTAAGATGAAACGGGAGGCAGAATTTTAAACGCGCGCACGATACCTTGACAGAGATAGCCTGGCAGGGCAATCTGTCAACGCCGAAAGAAGTGGGAGGCTAAGAACAAGACTACCAAATCCAAAGCCAGGAGGAGCCAAGTTGCCTAAGGGAGCTCTGCTGAGAAGAGCTCAGTAGCCACGGATCCGAGCTCCTGAATTACAGCCATCACTTAGTCTTTCAGAGCCAGATGTTAGGATGTAAGGCTAAGCTGCAAAACCTTACCTCAGCAGTGTGCAGGCGACACTTGGCAGAACCGTGGCTTTGAGGAGGTGAGAAGGTGATTTGTTGAAGTTCTGTGGAACCAAGCTTCCTCATAAGACTGAGACGGGGACAGAGAGACAAAGAGCCAAACTCCGTGCTATGTAATTGGGTTGTATACAATGTAACACAGTGGCCGGGTCGGGGCGTGTGTGTGTGTGTGTGTGTGTGTGTGTGTGTGTGTGTGTGTGTGTGTGTGTGTGTAGCAAACAAAGGAGTGATGGTGTTGGTGCTGCTCTTAGGTGAGGTGATTGGGTCTTAACTGAAGGAACTTTCAAGAGGAGATGTGAACACAGCAAGAGGGCAGTCCCTACAGTTGCCTTGGCAGAAAAGCTTCTCAGATTTCAAGACTTATGCAAAGGTCTTTGGGTAAAGTAGACTTAGCACACTTCTGTGGAACAAAGGCAAGTAGCAGGCATGAGAGCCCAGTGGTAGAACGGAGGGAACTGGCAGGCTTCCGAATGAGGTGAATTCTCAGAGCCCGGACCAGCCCTTGATCTCTTATGACAAGCTCACTCCCCTAGAAGCAAACACTTTTGGGGGAAGTTCCTGCCCAACCTCCTGGCATGGACAGAATGTGGATCCTGGCACAGCCTGGCCTCACCTCTGTGGGTCATTCTGTTCGCCAGGCAGAGGGAAGTCAAGAATGGAAGCCGAGAGAGCAGGTCAGAGGTGGTTGGAGTCGGGGAGGGATTAGAATAATGGCCACAGCTGGGATCTAGATACGTTTACCAAGGAATCAAACTGGATTGACTGAGGATCCCATGGTGGAGTGGGAAGGAGAAGAACTCAGAAAACTCTGGATTTGGGCCTGAGCAGCTTAGTCAGTGGAGATTGTGCTTAGCGAGGTAAGCTACAGGAGGAGTGAGTGGTTGCAGGAGGGAAACTGGAAGAGTCAGTTTGAGATGCCTTCCAGACGGCTCAGTGGGAAAGTTGAGCAATAATAAGATATAGGCATTAAAATTAAGGAGAGATGTCCCAATTGTGTGAGAGAGACAGACAGACATACAGACACACGTGCACAGACAGACACACAGGCACAGGTGGGGAGAGCTTGAGGACTGGAGGATTAGGATCTGGAGCAATCCAACATTTAGAGGTCAGAGGTTGGGAAGATCCAACCAATGAGACTGAGGAGCAGCAGCCATGGGGGGAAGGAGAGTACCACATGCTAGAAGCCAAGTGCACGTTTCGGAAAGCAGGGTGTGATCGATAGGCTGAACTGCTGCTGCTGGTGGGGGCGTGTCCAGGGGGAGTCCTTCTGTCTTTGACAGAGGAATGGGTGGTAGAGATGAGCCCTGGCTTGGATTGAAGAGTGTAGAGCAATGTTAAGATGAGTTTTTGTTGTGAAAGGAGATAGGAAAACTTGGACATGGCCCGAGGAGAAACCAGAGCTTATTGTGGTTCAGTAAACCCTTGAGGGGAAACAAACCAGTGGCTATCAAGACAGGGGGATCATTTCTGGGGAGAAACTCGAGTCAGAGTGGACCTCACATAAATGTAAGGACAGTAGATCCCTGGCAAGGTGGGAAGGCAGTGCGTTTGTCTAGGAAGGAGTATGGAATGCGGTTCTGCAAAGTCTGCTGAGCCCCTGTCTGAGTGGACCTGTTTCCACAGGGGACAGGATGTGGGCTTTGTCAGCGGAGAGTGGAGGAAGGTGGGCTGTGAGAGTTGAGGGGAAGAAAACGCAGTACCGAGAGATGCAGCAGGGTGTCTGAGCTTGGAGGGTCTTCGAAAGGTCTGTATGGACACTTTGCTGCCCAGAAGAGTGATTTCTTCTCATTGTTCCACCTCTTCTGCATTATGAACAATACTGGGTGCTCGACAAGTTAGAGAGCTCTGTGTTTTCTGCAGTAATTAGGGGCAAGACAAAAATTTGACTTACAGTTGTTGTTAGATTTGGCTGGTAGCCTCTTCTCTCTTTGAACTGTCCATGTCTCGTGGACCAGTGGGAAGACAGACAGACGAACTGGCACACCATGCTAAGGTCTGAATGGGACAAAAGGCATCTGTTTACTGATTTGACTTTGGAGAGTTTTGGGGTGGCTTCCTGGGGGTAGTGATGACAGAGCTGGGTTTTAAAAGAGGAGGACAATTTGTAAAAGATGTCAGAAGGCCGTTTGCGTTAGAACCGGAGCACTGAGTTGAAATTATTAGGCGCAATATCAATATCAGAATACAAACACACAAAGGCAGACATGGACCAGCAGTTCGAAGAGTTATTTTTACTGAAAACATAAAGTTCTCCTTACAATTTTCCAGTGAAACATTTATAATAGCGAGGAGTTGTAAACAGCTGGAAATGGCAGCTGGAGCCCCAGAGCCCAAACCAAGTAGTTAGCAGGTCCAAGGATCAGGACAGGCAAATGGGAGAGGGTTCTTGTTTAGAGGACACTTGTACATGGCAGGTGACAAGCAGGATAGGAGTCTTAACTAGAAGACTCTCAACCAGGGTGCAGGAGGAGGAAGGAGGCAATTCATCAGAAAGGGAGGTGGACCAGGATCAGAAGTGGGACTTTGGCTGGTGAAAGGGCTCACTGTGTAAAAGCAATTGGTGTGCAACCTGGGTGACCTGGACTTGATCCGTAGAACCCATACTTTTTAAAAGACACACCTCTGTAACCCCAGCTCTCCTAAAATGAGGGGGAGGTAGAGACAGGAGGATCGATTGACCAGAAGTTCCAGTACCAGTTAGCCTAGAGTATAAGCCATGGCAGAGAGCATGACACAGTCTCAGAGAACCAACTCCTGACAGCTGTGCTCTGACCTGCCGTCACTGTGGCATGGGCACCTGCACATATACACATACACGCCATACACACACGTATAAAGAGACTGTGTTAGGAGTTCAAATCTGGAACTCTAAGGAGCATCTGAATGTGACAGAATGGGTGTAAAGGACACAAAGTTCGTGACACTGGTGTGAGCAGAGAAAACAGGAAGTCGTAGACCTGGAGAAGAGAGGAAGGTCAGGAGGAGAGGACGTTTCAATGTGGGGCCCGGAAGAACACCCATGACAAAAGAAGATGCCCAATAAGATGTCCATGTGCAAAGGCCCAATTCAGGGGAGTGGGCGCTGCATGGGAGAAGACGTCCCTGAAAAGCTGAGAACTTGGACTGAGGGTGGCTCCTGAGAGAGTAGAACTGGGCACGGCAGCAACACTGCAGGTAGAGGAAGATGTAGGGAACGAGTGGAGAATCTGCGTCTGGGGGTAATCCGGGGTCAGGGCAGGGTTTGAAGAGTGCGGACACTGAACCCACTTTGTAGGGTGCAGCAGAGTCATCCAGCTCACCACTGTGCAGAGTGGGGCTTGAAAACTGACTGGGTTACAGGGGAAGCCAAGAAATGGAGGGTGCATTGAGAGACAGGGAGAGAGCTGGCTGGCTTTCTCCTCTAAAACCCGGCAACTCCTTTCAAATTAAGGCAAACAGAATAACAACATCCACACATGGGTCACTTACCTTTTGTTCTGTCTTAAGAGCAGTGACAGTTTTGTTCCTCTCCCACTTATGATACTCGGGTTTCTCACAATAGTAAGTTAACTGTCCGTCTCTTCATGTTCCCACCTTAAAAAGATGTTTTCCACCAACTGGCTGATTTTTAGGGTCCAGTAGTACATTGTTGCTTTAAAAGAAAGGTGTAAAGGTTTGGCCATAGGCAAGAATGCCTGACAATTTTCAAGTCGGTGAGAAGAAAGCCTTCCTGATACTCTTCAATAAAATTACCCTTGAAACTGAACTATTTTCCCAACCTGACTTAAGACTTCTTACAGGATACAGAAAGTTGAATTCAGTAGCCCGAGAGCAATTTCCCCAAAGAATCAGCGAGACCGTGCTTACGGTTTCTAATCTATTTTTAAGAATTGTTTATGTGATATAATTACACAAGGGCATCCGACCTGAACAGCGCTAACAGCCATGTGCTGGGCAGCACAGCTGACATGTGACCACCTGTAGCTTTCAGCCTACTGTGAATAGAAGACCAGGGAGTCATCATAGAGCCCAGGGTCAAAATAGTGATCCTCCTGCCTCTAACTCTCCAGGGCCTGGACCGTAGTTGTGTGCTACTCAGAGAACGAAAGTGCTGGGCTGCACTTACGGCTTACTTTCTGACTCTGTTCCCGAGGTAGGTCCACCCACACCCTCACTCCAAAAGACGGCCATCTTTGGTTTCAGGTTTCACATGCAGGAGAGACCCAGGGCCTTGTGGCTTGAATGGAAGCAAATATTGGTGGCCTTGGCTGAAGCACATTGGTTTTACAGTGCCCTTCCTGCAGTTGGCACCCTGAGTTCTACAGCTTCCTCAGGTCTCGGCAACAGCCCGCTCCAATTGGCAGGTCTTCTCTCTCTATATCCTTCATTTTTTGAAGTCTGGTGTGGCAAAGTGTGGATTGATCTGCGGTGACTCTCAGGATTAGTTCCGGGCTGTGGTCCAGAGAAGGAACAGGAGTTCCCAAGTACAGTGTCCTCCTTGCTACCCTTACAGGAAGTGATGAGGTCCAAGAATGTTGTGCATTAACTCACTAAAACCCCACACAGTTATTTGCTGAAAAGCTGACGTCATTCTGGAAATCTAAGCAAACAACATATTACTTTAAATTTCAAACCTTATTGTTTTCAAACTCAATGACAGATAAGATATTTATCTTATGTCTAGACTGTTACCTGCTGCTAGGCCTGTGAATTCACCTCGATGATGGAATACTGTCGCCACTATATGGATAGACCTTGCCTTACATACAAACACACACTTGCACACATACATGCACACGGGCAGACCTATGCCCTCCACACACCACATACAAGCTAGAAATAGCGTGGAAAGCTGTTCAGAAAAGTTGCAAGAGTGAAATACACAACTACCATAGGTCCTTAAGCCAGGTATGGTGATTACTAACATTTTAACACGTTTTTAATCTGCTTTAATATTTACTTTTGTTATTTCTAATACGTACGGGGGTGATGTGCACCTCAATCAGCACAGGGCCTCTGGAGTGTGGGTCGAGTGACTGGGAGTTCCCAGAGGCAGGTGCTGGGAACCGGACAGGAGCCCTCTGCAAGGTCACCACATGCTCTGAGCCATCCCTTTTTGAAATGCATACTCACTGCCACCATTCTCTTCCTGGATATTTTCAACTTCATTTTATTTTTTAGCTAACGTCTGAGGTTAGCATATAGAGTCACAGGTCTCAGTGTGGCATTTTCATATGTGTGCCACTGGGCTTCGTTCTTGATTTTTTTTCCCCCTCCTTGTTGGAGGAAATGTTATCAGCGTGATTCCACCAAACCCTAAAGGCAGCAGCTTACATTCTCTCAAGTAAAAATATGACATCACCACCTGATAACCAAGCCGTCGGCATTGCTACGCCACTACCATCCAAGTCAGACACCTTATTCATATTCACCAACCACCCAAACTGTCCTTTACTGGAACGAGATCAAACCAAGGGGGCTGGGATGTAGTTTAGTTGGTGAAATGCTTGCCCGGCATGCATGAAGCCCTGGGCTCAAAGGAGGAAAAAGGAACCAAATCCAGATCATGGGTTGAAATTAGTTGTCGTATCCTTTAGTCTATAGCCCACAATCCTACTGTGCCCCCTGAGGAATGCGGAATGCACTGTGTGTGTGTGAGTGTGTGTGTGTGTGTGTGTGTGTGTGAGTGTGTGTGTGTGTGTGTGTGTGTGTGTGTGATAGTAGCCGTCCTATGGTTATAAGGTAGTGTGATGGTCAGCTTTCATTGTCAGTTTGACGCAACCTTGAATGACCTGGGAAAACCTCAATGTGTAATAGTCTACTTCAAGTTGGCCTGTGGGCATGTCTGGGGTAGGAGAGGATGACTATTAAGTTAAGTGATGTGGGAAGACCCAGCCCACGTGGTGGAAGGCACCGTTCCTGAGGCAGGACGGCCTGAACTGTGTAAGAGTAGAGAAGCTGAGTTGAGCGTAGGCGAGCGAGGGAGCAAGCAGGCATGCATCCATTGCTCTCTGCTGTTGACTGTGATGTCACGCAGCCAACAGCCCTAAGCTCTCCTACTCTCGGCTTCCCTCTAACCGTGGTCTGTAATCTGGAACTGTAAGCCGAAGCCAGCCCTCTGCCTTCTTTCTAATTTGCTTTTTGTCCGGATGTTTCATGACGGCCACAGAAATGAAACCAGAACAGGTTGCGTTTCACGGTGGCGTTGATTTGCATTTCCTGGTGTTGGTGAGAATGAGCATCTTTTTTCATCTTGCGTGGGCGGCGGGGGACGAGGGGAGGGGTTCTGTATTTTCTTTGGAGAAATGTCTGCCCGGGCCCTTTTCTCGAGTATTGATTAGGCTGCTGCGTTGTGGAACTGCAGAAGTTCTTCATGTTCTGGACGTTAATCCTGTCACATGACTTGCAAACGTGTCTGCCGCCCCACGGCTTCCCTTTTCTTTGTGTTGACTACATCCTTAAATGAACGTTTAAAATTTCGATGTGACTGTACTTATCTATTTTCACGTATCTGTTTCCACTATGCGTTTGGTATTGCCCCCAAGAAATCACTGCCTGGTTATATGCCAAGGACTTTTTCCTTTGAGTATTATTAGTGCCTTGTTGTAGTTTGGGTTTTTTTTGTTTGTTTGTTTGTTTTTGTTTTTGTTTTTGTTCTTTGTTGTTGTTGTTGTTGTTTCCACTCTGGAAGGTAAAGTCCCACTTCATTCTTTTCTATGTGTTTTGTCAGTGATATTTGTTGAAAGAACCGTGTTGCCCACACTGAACAGCCCCACCAAGCCCGCTAAGAAATATTTGACCCTATTTGTGAAACCAGGCGGTCCTGGTTCAGACAGCACAATTCTGTTTGGGTTACCGTAGTTCTGCAATAAATTTAGAATCAGAAAGATTGGGGCCTCTAAATTTGTCTCTCTTTTCAAGATTTTATTGGCTACACGCGTGCGATGTGCCTTGAAATACCGTATGAATTTTAGCGTGGATTTTTTTCCCCCTTCATTTCTCACAAAAATAATGCCTTGGGATTTTAATAGAGGTTATATAAAGTCTATAAAGCAGCCTGGATCCAGCCATGATTAAGTCTTCAAAAGAAAAACAAAATCCATGAATATTAGGGTCAATGAGGTGGCTTGGTGGGTAAGGACAGTGGTCATAAAACCCCGCCAACCTGAGCTGACATCCAGGTCCTACAGGGAGAAGCTGAGAGCATTCGCACGGCATCCTCGGGAGCAGGTACCAGCCAATGGCTGGGCTTGTTCTGCGCGCTTTATATGCAGTGTTTCCCTTTGCTGGGGCTGACACCCCCCACCCCCCACCCCACCCCCGTTTAACTGGGTTGTTGTGGGCCTCGGGTCTGAGTCTCATACAGCATGAGCAGCTCCTGGGAAATCTTCCCCCACTCCATGCTGCTCTTACAGACACCTCAGGCGGTCACCTCCCTATTCTAGAGGCTGGAAAGACCAAGATCGGGCTGGGGCCTGAAGAGTCTTAGTGCTCGTCACCCCCTTGGTGGAATGTGGGAAGGCAAATAAAGAAAAAGAAAGAAAAAAATGTTGGGGGGGGGCAAGAGCAAGGGAGGGCCAAATCCATTTCCGTGATAACAAAGCCACTCCCATCTTAGTTTCCTTAATCACAAATCACTTCCTTCCTCTAGGACTTACCTCCCAAAACCCTAATAGCAGTGGACTTTGAAAGACTCTGTCAAACCCTGGCAGAGGCCAGAGGGGAGGCATAGTCACTCTAATCAGGAGCGGGGAAGTTGGAGCGAAACAGTTCCCTAAAGGTGCCCCATCAAACATCAGAAGCAGGATTTGAACTCGCACCGTTTGACTCCGGATCCCGTGCTCCTAACCCATGGGCAATGCTGTCCAGAGCAGTAAAGGCATCCTCTGAAAATGCCTGGGACTGGTCTGCATACCAAATGGATGCAGACGGCACTGGTGGCTGCGGGGAAGGTAGTAAATTGTGCAATGGGAAATCTCCTAAAATGAAAAACAGAAACTTTGATTGTATGCTTACATTATGCCCAGCCTCATTCTAGAGTTGACTGGCAGATTCGGTGCCTCATTTCTTTCTGATTTGGATTGGGTCATTTATTTTGTTTTGTTTTTCCATTTTTATTGGATATTTTCTTTATCTACATTTCAAATATTATCCCCCTTCCCAGTTTCCTCTACAGAAACCCCTTATCCCATCCCCCCACCCCCTGCCTCTATGAGGGTGCTCCCCTATCCACCTACCCACTCCCACCTCCCCACCCTGACATTCCTCTATACTAGGGAAATGAGCCTTCACAAGACCAAGGGCCTCTCGTCCCATTGATGTCCAACAAGGCCATCATCCTCTGCTACATATGCAGCTGGAGCCATGGATCCCTCCATGTATGCTCTTTGATTGGTGGTTTAGCCCCTGAGAGCTCTGGGGTCAGGGTTTCTAGTTGATTGATACTTTTGTTCTTCCTATGCTGTTGCAAACCCCTTAAGCTCCTTCAGTCCTTTCTCTAACTCCTCCATTGAGGTCCCCGTGCTCAGTCTGATGGTTGGCTGCAAGCATCCTCATCTGTATCAGTAAGGCTCTGGCAAAGTCTCTCAGGAGACAGCTATATCAGGCTCCTGTCAGCAAGCACTTCTTGGTATCAACAACAGTGACTGGGTTTGGTGACTGCATATGGGATGGATCCCCAAGTGGGGCAGTCTCCGAGTGGCCTTTCCTTCAGTTTCTGCTCCACTTTGTCTCCGTATTTCCTCCTGTATTTTTTTTTAAATCCTGGTATACAGTATGTTGGTAGATTAGGACCAGAGTAGCTCCCTCAGTCAAGAGCATCAGGTCAGGATGGACAGGAGGCAACTTTTGTTCTCTGCAGGTTCTCAGCCCTTGGCTTGGCTGTCCTTGAGGAACAGCACTGCTTCTCCACCTATGGCTCCCTCTGCTCTCTGTGTGGTCTCTTTTTGCCTTTGAATGTGTGGCATGGTGGGGTAGAGGAAGCTATGGCAGTCAAGCTCAGACCTGGGCCTCTGGAATGCTGGGTTGGTACTCACTGAGGTACGGCTCCAACCCTTCTTTTAAACCTCATATCTCTTCCGGTTCCAGGAGCATCGTCTGTGTGTTGCCGTTTACAGTTTACCTCAGTCAAGTGTAAGTCCAAGATGACTAACTCGGATTCCTTCTCTCTTGAGTTGGAGGTGGCTGGTGGCTGGTGGCTGGGTATAGCTCACAGCAGCCATGGCCTCATTAAAATCCCATGTTCAGGTCTCTGTCTACAGTTTCCAATGAATGTCACTTCACTTCTATGAGCTTCAGTTTCTTCATTGATAAAATTGCCGTTAAAACTCCATAACAGGAAGTCATTCATAAGTGAGCCAATGAATCGACAAGTGTATCAGCAACCGGCAAAGCCTCCGGAGCATTATAGATGCTTAATTAAATCGACGTTTCTTACTCCGTGACCCATTCACAAGCTTGACGAAGACCAGAGGCAAGCGGTCTAGCATACACCATTCCCAGAGTAGTGAAAGCCTTTCAGTTACCAGGACAGGCTCAAGGGCAGGACGGGAGGAGGGGACACAAAACGAAACTCCACCGGCTTGTTAGCCTGCTGATGTTTAATTAGACGGAGTTTCTGCTGCAAGGAGACGCATACTCAAGACATTGCTAGAAACGGGTGGTGTGATTACTGTGATTGCTGCAAAGAAACCGGCTCTGTCATCGGAAACGGATTTGAAAGCCGTCGGTAATCCCGATTTGTCTCTCGGGGACGGTGTGACCTTTGCTTGTCTCTGGGTGTCTCTGCTCCACTCTTCCCACAGAGGCAAGCTCGTCTATCTATTCAGGAAGTTCTGATGTCTCTTGCTCCACTAGCTGTCTCTCCTGGCTAAGTCTCCATGTGTGATTTGTCCCCAAGTCAGTAGATTAGCAGCCTCCGCCTGGTACACTTAACCTCTGCACCATCACAGGGCGTATGGGGGATCCGTCTTCCATGTCTGTGGTTCTGGCTGCCATGCCAGTCCTTAGTGACATTTGCAAAGGCTACCCCTTTGTGAGTCTCTCTCTCTCTCTCTCTCTCTCTCTCTCTCTCTCTCTCTCTCTCTCTCTGTGTGTGTGTGTGTGTGTGTGTGTGTGTGTGTGTGTGTGTGTGTGTGTGATGGGCGTGTCTGTTCCTGGAACCCCAGGAAACTAGAGTGTTCTGGGGAGTATGACAATCCCGTGGGTTCCACCTCACTTATAAACTAATCTGAAGCATCTTCTTGGCACTAACCAAGAGACTCCTGCAGTTTTTGTTTCCCAAAAACTCCAGTGGTGACCATGGTTCTTTTTAAGGGCTGAGCTGTCACCTTGGCTCCATATGTCTTTTCAGCGTCAGTTTCTGTTGCTTACTGGCTATACCTAATTCACTATATTGGCCTTGTTTGTTTTGCAAAAGAATAATTCTGATGGCCAGTTGCACAGCATAGGTGGCTAGGCAGGGACTGGCTGCCTCTGGTGGGTTAGAGTGTTGTCAACTGTCACTAAATTGGAGGTGGTACCAACCTGAAATCCCCCAACATACCCACCAAGGCAATTTTTCAGCTCTTTTTTTTTTTTTGTCATCTCAGAGTATGGAAGGTAGAGAGCCATTTGCATTGTCACCTCTGTGTGTGTCTTTGTGTCTTGGACGGTTTGGTGGCACACTTAGGCACGGTCATATTTCATCACTTTAGTGATTCACAGCTTCAGCACCTAGGCATTCTCCACTGCTGTCCTTCTTTGAGCTGCTCTCAGAACACTACCCAAGCTTATTGAGCTTATTAACATTGTATCTCTCTAGCATATGAATAGGAAACACAGGTCTGGAAAGGAGTGACATTTTGTGATTAAAAATATATTTGTTTAAATGGTTCAGTTGTCTCCATTTGAATATTGCCCACTGCTTCTGTGACAATAAAGGAAGTTTTTGCTGACGTTTTTAATGGCGAACCCCTGCTATATCTGCAGTGCCAGCACAAAGCCTTGGATAATGTGGCTTGATTTGATATGTGCTAATTGCTTATCAGAAATGACTCAGTTGTAACCCTATCAATGCTGAAATTACTTCCAAGGGAAAAGCTGGGCCCTTTTGAAAGGTACATTAATGCCAGCAGGCCAGGAGTGTCACATTTAGTGTTCTAAAACAGTAACAATAATGGCTCGAGAGAGACAATGTATCCAAAGGCATCCTGTGTTCTCTCAAGGAAGGCTCTACAAGAAAGCTGGCCAGATGTATATATAACACAAATCATTCAGTCTATTATTAGTTTATTCAAAACCATGAGCAGCTCAAAGCAGTTCACAGCTCTTGTGATGAATAGATCCTCTTTGTTATTCAATCGTAGGAGTATCAGATAATCCAACCCTTACTAATTCAAACCTCTCCAAGTGCTGCCCATGAAGGTCCGAGGTCCCTGCTTTTGATCTGAATAAATGAGGTGTCACTTTATATCCTTTGTATCCATCTCTGTGGTACAATGTTGTCACATTTTGTTTTGATGAGGATTCAAAATGTTACATGGAGGTAGGGAAGATAGTTCAGTCAGTAAAATACTTGCCTCACAGTTTGGGGATCTGGGTTTGGTCCTCAGTACCCCTATACTGGTGTGACTGCATATGCTTATAATCTCAGTACTCGGGAGCCGGCGACAGGAGCATATCTGAAGTTTCCTGGCCAGCTGGCCTATTGTAATACGGATCCTCCAGTCCCAGTGAGAGATTTCACATGCAGAAAAGAAAGTCAACACTTCCTAAGAAATAACTCCTGATCTGATCTCTGACTACACACACACACACACACACACACACACACACACACACACACACACCTCACATACACGCACAACACCCCCCACACTCTCATCCACCTACTGCACCCCCATACACACCACACCTCCCATACCACATTATACACTACCTGCACATCATGCCAAACATATACCAAACACACAACACATACACACCAATGCACACAGATACACACCATACATACCACACAAATACAAGCACACCCCACACTCACACCACACAACACCCCACACCATACACACACATATCACATATACATTCACCACACCTCCCACTACGCAACTCACATATACACACACCAACCCACTTCACACACCCACACACACATCACACCACATACCCACACACACATCACCCTCCCACACACACATCACCCCATACACCCACACACACATCACATGCATATCACACCACATACAAACCACACCCACCACACCCACAGCAACACATACATACAAATTAGAACAGGCACACACACGCGCGCGCACACACACACACACACACACACACACACACACACACACACACACCCCTCTTTCTACAGATAGTTCTACACTGGGCAGAAGTAACCTACTGGGAAACTGAGTGGCAATGTGATGACTATAAGGGCAGAGAGAGTGACATTGTCATGGTTCTTTCCAAAGCTTAGGGCACAGACAGGAGCCAAGATTCCATGACCCTCTCTGAGGAGCGGGTATAAGCAAGTCACAGCAGGTCCTCCCTGGCTTGAGTAGAGGCATGGGGCTAGACTGGATGGCACGGGACATGGACTGCTTCTAGAACACATGGCAGCAGGTGCCCACGGTGACAAGGACAGTGAGCCACCTTCCCATGGGCTATGAACAGCAATGCCCAGAGCTGTGTTGATGTTGTTCTGTTTTTCTGTGTTGCTTTTGTTCCCAGGGAGGTGTTTGGTGTGCTTGAACAAGATGGCTTCAGGCACTTATGGGCCAGGCATCTCCAGATCCTCTGGGGAGATGCCACTTTTTTCCCCAGGCCTCATAGCTGAAACCTCTGGCAGGTCTCTGCACTGGATTATATGCCATGACATGACTCTTCACTGGGAAAGGGGAGTTCAGGACTGGCACAGACCCATCTTAAAGGAAGAGGGAGCGGCTAAAGCAGGAAGACATCCCATGTTCACCTCCTATCTGTATCCCAGATCTAAATCTGACAGGATGCCACATCTAAGGAGGCATTCAGGAGACCTTCATGTAGTCTAGGGACAGCTCTACATTCCTGAATTCAGTGTGCTCACATCCAACCAGTATCCCTTCCCTTCCTGCTGCCTCTCCCCTCTGGTTAAGGCATCTTGCGTCTTCTGTCGACAGTAACTCCTCAGGCAGGCCAGTGTTTACAGACAGACAACCTTGAATACTAGACATCATGTTCGCCTTCAATGTCTTCACTAATGGGGAAAGCATCAGTAGCTTTTGAACGTTGGTATGAAATGCCGGGATTTCTCACTTCAGGAGAATGAATCTGGAAGTAGGCACGGGATGAATGGAGAGAGCAGGAAACAAGATAGGAGAAGCCAGCACTGTCTGGCCAGGGGTTACTGATGAATGTGGTCAGAGCTGAGGAGAGCTGAGGACTCTCTGGGCAGTGCCATCCTTCAGGACTTGGGATTTGATGTCGGGCTCAACAAAGAGGGAGAGGAGCTTTTAAAATCCCAACCCTCCAACTTCAGAACTGACCAAGAAGGAGGAAGACTGGGTTCAGCCCATTACAGGGCTTTAAAATGTGGGAGGATCAAGAACCCAGTGGTGGAGCAGACAGAGCTGGAGAGAGAGTGTTGAGAACAAAGCTACTGTGAAAACATTGCAACAGGGGATTCCGTCCTGCCAGGAAATACTGGAGGAGAGAAGGGTGCTCCCTAGTCACGCTAAAGCTTAAAAGTGAACCCCGACTCTCTCCTGCACCTGTCCCCTGCATTTCATCTCTCACCTCGGATGTTAGCTTGATGCTGGCCACTACCACCATTTCTTGGTCTTTACCTTACTACAGACTGTGCATTGTCTCCCCGAACGTCACACACAGTCTGTGCCTCCACTCCTGCCACCCAGAACTGTCCTCCCATGGCAAGGGCAAGAGGAAGGTTTTCTTTAAGTATTTATGTTTCTTTAAAAACCCTCTTGATGGCTCACGCCCGGATGAAACTGAGACCCCGGCATCGTCTTCCCGTTAGCAAGGCCTCAAAGACTCCTGCTTTGCCTCTGTCTCAAGCCTCAGCTGTTTGTCACCGTCCCGTTTCCGTCACCACGTGGTCCATCACACTTTTAGCCCCGTGGCCATGCGGAGTTCTGCATCACCTCTGCTGAACTTCCTTCCTGCGCGACGTCTTCTTCCTCTCTGGCCTCCTGTTTCTCCAGTGTAGTCTTCTGCTCTTCATTCTCCCGCCCGTCCCCAACCCCAAACAACCTACGGTGATTGTGATGGCTCAAGGACCATCCTGCAACAACTCGGGCATGCTTGCCCACTCTCCCTCTCCTGCACGGAAGCAAGACATTGAACAGGGGGCCAAGGAGCAAGTCTCGCGAGACTTCCGTGGACCCAACTTACACTGAGATTTTGTCCTGCCAGGGAATATGGGGAAGGGAGAACGGCGCTCTCATCGCGCTAACACTTAGGGGTGGACCCCGACTCAATACACTTCCTTTTAAAATGTGTCCCAATTTAAAAGGATAGACACTCATCAGTTCCTTTCCTCAGTGCTGTGACAGGGTGACTTAAGGATGGGAGGGTTGACTCACGATCTGAGAGAGACAGTACCTCGTGGCATCCAAACGGGGCCTCAGATGCTCACATCTGACGTCAGGAGGCAGAGAGAGATGAATGTTGGGGCGCAGCCAACTTTCTACTTTGTATTCAGTCCAGCAGTACGATGCTACCCGTGCTCGGGGTGGTTCTTCCGTCTTTGGTTAAACCCTTCTGGAAACCCTCTCACAGCCACACTTTGGAGGTGTGACTTCTAGATGATTTTAAAACTTTTCAGTCTGACGAAATTCACCGTCATAGTAATACTAAAAACTAAATTTATTTTTTTAAGACATAGTTTTAATCCTCTCTCTCTCTCTCTCTCTCTCTCTCTCTCTCTCTCTCTCTCTCTCTCTCTGTCTCTGTGTGTGTGTGTGTGTGTGTGTGTTGCACACACATGCAAGGCAGGTACCCTTAGGCCTGAAGAGATGGTGTTTCCTAATGGTCGAGTTACAGATAATTGTGAGTCACCCAAACTGGGATTTGTGGACTGACTGAACTCTGGCTTTCTGTAAGAACAGTATGAACTCAACACTGAGCCCTAAACATTTAATTTTTTTTAAAGTTACGATATACAGAATTCTTCCTTTGATGAAAAGACTCATCTGGAACTTTCTGAAAATGCTTTTCTAATAGATGCGATTCTGAAGTTTGCAATTTTATTTCCCAACATTCAGTTCACAGGAGCCTTCGAGGATACATCAGCTGTGGGAAACAAAGAATGCCTGTGTCACTCCTGCGTCATGATGGTGAAACTGAGGCACAAAGCCTTCTGGGAATGTGAATGGGCATCAACACTAGAGTCAAGGTGAGAAACCGGAAAATGCTAGCAGGACTATTTGCTGGAATCACAGACTCCTGCAGCTTCCCAAGGATTTCCTCATTCAAATGGAGATGAAACTCCTCCTACCCTCTTCCAGCCCTGAAGCAAACTGGTCAGTAAGCATCTACAGGCTTTCTTCAGCACTGGGTAAATGAGTTCCGGGTGGTTCCTCCTGAGAGCCCTCCTCTGGCAGTTGTTCTAATGGTCAGGCTACCTGTGCCACGCCACTTTTAATAAAACATCTTGCCTTATCCTGTGCAAACAGGCACAGTCGGCAGCGAACTTCACATCGTGGTGTCATTTAGAAAAGCAAATAACAGATTTTTTTTTCCTTCAATAAAACAGGAAATGAAATTAAAAACAAGACCAGTTTCATTTACCAGACTTGCCATGACAAGGTTGGCCGTGGGTGAATTTGGTTCCAGTTCAACAGTCTCGGCTACGACAGCAGCCGGGCGCACGGAGACGGCTGTGGCGGCTCCACTCTGAGCTTCAGCTGAGCTCCAGGTTATTTTAAAAGGGGCTTTGTATGAATCCGTTTCTGTCTATGTTAACAAAGCTTTCCGTAGATGCAGATCTAACCGACGCGAGCCAAGATGTGTAGTGGGGTAAACCTCAGTACTTAGACATCCTGAAACCGAAATCTAGACCCACACCCTGTCCGAATACGACTTGATCACTGCATTTTGATTTGGGTGGGAAACTAAAGCTAGTGCTCGCTCAGAAACACTTTCAAGCGAGCACAATCTGCCCAGTGGGCCGAGTTTGCCTGCTCTAGTGCCCAGGTCAAGGGTGATAAATCTTACTTAGGCAACTGTAGGAAGGAAATGGAAAGCCCAGTATGTCGGGCTTAGTGGCGGTGTTGTAGTAACTACTTAGCATTTACACATGGACGCATGACACCTCATGCTTCCCAGTCTACTGAAAACCGGAAGGTATGGCCCTCGTGGTCTCTTACATACAGACATTGCTTACTGCCCCTAAGTGATTCCAAATGAAAACACACACACACACACACACACACACACACACGTACATACACACACGTACACATACACATGCACACACACATGCACACACGTACACACACACACACACACACACACACAATTCTCATGTTTTGGAATAATAGTGATTGCTGCTGCTACCATTGCTCTGGGCAGTAGCCTGGAACGTCAAGTGTGTTGTTTGCTTAATTTTCATAACAACTCCACAGGGCAGGTCTCATTATCTCTCTTGTACACATGAACAAATTAAGGGTCAGATAGGTTAATATGCCCAGTGCTGTGTAGCTAAAATTGGCCTGTTCGGTATTTAAATCCTGCCGTTTATGACTTAACGCTACCTCCCCTGGCAGTAAAGAGCCAGTCTTAGGGAAACACTACATTGCTTCCTGTCATGAATCCGACCCGTCTTCTTTTAGAAAGAGACTAATTATTATAATAGTCAGTTCTGACATTACCCTAAAAATGGCGTCGACCGGATGGTCACAGCGTTTTATCAACAAAGCGTTTCATTGTATCCTGGTTTATTTCTTCATTCCTGCCTCATGGGTGGGTCTCATTCTTAAGATTTCTGAGGCAGGTTCTGTTCCTTGGTCTCTCCTTTGCCTCTGTTTTACAGCGTGTCCTCGAAAGACAGAGCAGCTTAATGTTTACGAAAATCTGTAAACACGTTAGATTATAAATCGAGTGAGTATTACGCAGGCCTTTCCCCCTCTCTCAAATACAAGGTACATAGAGGTTACAGGTCAGAAGTTCACAGCCCAGTGAGTACCCTCTAGTCAATGCACTCAGCAGCCAGATCGAGAGCACCAGTGGTCGAGCCAATGCCGTCCCGAATGTGGCTGGAATATTACTTCAAAGTCTATTTATATAAGTGACCTTTTGAAAGGTGAGACCCTCTTTAAAACATAACTCCATTAGTTCCACTTCAGCCTTTCTGTATCCTGACTTGTTTACCTGTTCTCTTAGCCCCTGAGATGTGTTTATACAAAGGCCTGGTTGAACAGTCCACCACACTGTGAATCCACCCGAAACCCGGCACCCTACAGTCACTGGGCTATCTTCTCCTGATAATAAATTAAGATCCGGTTTTAATGGCGGCCATGTTAAAAAGACATTGCCGTTCCGAATTGTGAAATTCTGTTTGTCATTAAAAAGCATCGCCTCAATGGTATGTTTCCCATTTGCTTATCAGTAGATCTGAGCTCGTTTTCACCAAAGAAGTGTGCGTGTGTGAGTGCGAGAGAGAGAGAGAGAGAGAGAGAGAGAGAGAGAGAGAGAGAGAGAGAACATCTGCCTGGCGTGTTGACTTTTGAATATGACTGCCTAAAATAATAATTCAGGAATGGCTCTTTGTCTTCCAGTTTCAGTGCTAGCCTTCCTATCTTCAGAGGAGGATCCGCCATGGTGGTTTATGCCAGAGCACGTGTCGCTTCTGTCAGAGAACGAGAGACCCGCCTCTAGCACGGTGGGCAATACTCAACGTTCTGAGAATCAGACTGCGTGCACATGTGAGGGGAGTCAGTTACGCTTCCAAGACGAGTCCCGTAGGGTGGAACAGATGGTGCAGGACGACGTCTCAAAGATGTGGAAAACATAGATGGAACCCGCACCACAAATGAGGTGAGCCGTGTAAGATGAGCGAGGTAAATACTGTGCGACCAAAACTGTCCGGATTCCAACTTTACCACTGGGCTCTGGGTAACCTTGGTGAAGGCTCCTTATCTTGTGCTAAATGCTTCCTGCGACCCCAACTCTTGAGCATAGAATGCGGTATCTCAGGAGCTCTCAGCTGTGGAGAAAACTACAGACGTGTGGGTAGTAGCTTAGACACTGCTGGGCACAGTGGGCTGTGAGCCACGCCTTTTGCCTCAATAATATCATATTTTCATTGATTCGTTGAGGGTTTCACACAATGCACCTTGATCACATTTTTCCCCATCTCCTTCTGCCAGTTCCTCCGACGTCCACCCTCTCCTTGCCCCCTCCACCCACTTTCTTTCATGCATGACTTATGGATGAAGTAGTAGCTTATTTATTTAGAGGAAACTTTCTTTATCTGTATCATGAAGACTAGATTACACTTTTCCTCACATGTGTTTTTTGTTTGTTTGTTTGTTTTAAAATTGGATATTTTATTTATTTACATTTCAAATGTCATTCCCTTTCTCAGTTTCCCCTTTGCTAACTCCGATCCCTTCCCCACTTACCCTTCCCCCACCACCCACCCACTCCTGCCTCACCGCCCTAGCATTCCTCTACACTGAGGCATTGAGTCTTCACAGGATCAAGGACCTCCCCTCCCACTGATGCCGGATGAGGCCCCTTCAGCTCCTTCAGTCCTTCCCCTAACTCCTCCATTGGGGTCCCTGTGATCAGTCCAATGGTTGGCTTCAAGCGTCGGCCTCTGTATTGGTCAGAATCTGGCAGAGCCTCTCAGGAGACAGCTGTATCAGAGTCTTGTTAGCAAGCACTTCTTGGCATCAGCAGTAGTGTCTGGGTTTGGTGTCTGCATGTGGGATGGGTCCCTAGGTGGTCCTGTGTAAAGGAAATACAGGGACAAAGAGTGAAGCAGAGACCGAAGGAAAGGCCATCCAGAGACTGCCCCACCTGGGGATCCATGCCATCCACTTCCTGTCCTCTTCTGCTTTTAAAGAAGAGGCTGTCTCGAAGTGGATGCTCTTACAGACTCTTCACCTGCTCTTCTGTGTGTGATGTTGCCTGAGGCTTAAGTGTAGGGCTTCTGAGCACCTGGTTTTGAAAAGTTCATGTAGTGACTTTTTTTTTTATGGTATTGGATCAATACTTTGTGTGTGATAATGGGGAACTTAAATGTATAAGATTGTGGAATGTTATAGTTTAAAATAAATTTAGACTTCACTTTATTGTGGGAAGAGCTGGTACCCAGTAGATAAGTGTTGGGCCTTAGAGAGCTAGGTCTGAAGCTGGCACTCAATGGTCATGCAAAGGCCCTCACATGGACCCGCCTTTCCTGCAATGCACAGTATGCCCACCCCCTCCACCTGACTGCAGTCTGGTGTTTTCTTTTTCTGCACAGTCAGTTACTCACAAAACAAGAAATTGGAAAACACAGACACAAAGAACCTAAGCTACTGTTTTAAACTGTTTCTGTGAGGTCTTTTTGTTTCCATTCATAGGTTATTATTACCCAGTTTTCATAATTTATGTGATGTAATTTTATATCCTGCTTAGGACTTTTTGGTTTTTATTTCTATGATGGCAGCAATAAACCCTTACTGAAAGTAGTTTCATGTTGAAACCAAGTTTATCAATGTTGTAACTGCTGCAGCGGTTGCTAAGAGAAACTGATACTTTGTTCCCATAGGAACTGTTACCTTAAAATGAGAAATATAGATTCTTTAGTTTCATGAATGAAAAACTGGTTTGAAGTAAGGAGCATTTGGTGCTCTCTCTGGAAGGAAATGTAAAATTACTATCATCAGATTAGAAAGATGTGGTTACACGGTTCCAGTTGCCTAAGGGATGAAAACAATTCCTGGTGTCTTTTGGGGGTGGGGCATCGGAGACGGAGCCCAGGGTCTGGCTTGCTAAGGAAGCACTCTATCACAGTGGTCTTACAGGCTTCTTCCTTCTTTAAATAACTATCTCCTTGCAACAGACAGAGGTCTCTACAGAAAACCATTAAGTAATCGAAAGACAGCGAGCGAGTGACTATGTAGTGTCCAGCTCCACTTGTGACATCCACAACACAACTGCTGTGCCTGAGGCTCAGGAATCATGGCGGAAGAGGGGGTGTCAGAGCCAGAGAAACAAGAGCTTGGCCGCGAGATTGAGTCTCCTAGAAATGTCAGAGGAATGACACCCAGGAAATCTCACTAACTGCCCAAATAATCCCTGAAGAGGGACAATACCAACAGACATGCTTACATGGAAGGGGGAAGCTCAGGGACCTCAGCCTGGATGAAGAACCACAGGCCACTAAGGAAGCCCAGAGTGGGAGAAATGGTCCTCCTGAGGGAAGGGCCTCCAATGGTTCTCCAATAGCAAGTGGCCAGCCCTATAGCTATATACACACAAGTAGCATTATACAGACTGAGCAGGCTATATTTATATATTTAGGAATATGTGTGTATGTATATAATTTAAATATATATATTTATATATATAAATATATATAATTTAAAGATTGGGTCATGAATCTGAGAGAGGGTGCATGGGAAAAGTTTGAAGGAGGAGCAAAAAAGGGGAAACTGGTGTAATTACACTTGAATATCAAAAACTATAAATAAATTGAAAATGTTTCTTAATGCAGACATATTCAATTACAAGTATATAAGATTTTCCTCTTTCCCCTTTATGCAAAGGTTGGCCCTGCTCTGTACCTAACAGCTATCACGTCCTAAGGATCTTTCCACATCAGTGGGTTGAGATCTCCTCCATCTGCTTTCCCATAGCTAAATAATATTCAGTGAGTGCATATTGTGTTTATTTAATCAGCTCCCTGTTGAGCTAGTCAGGGTTCTTCAGACACAAAGTCAATGGGATGAACCGGCCTAAGAAGACCCTTAAGACAACGGGAGCTGGGTGACTGTCGAGCCTTCTAAGACGTGCTCAGTTGAAGACCTCGGAGAGTACAAGGTGCATCTCCGGTTTAGACGCCAGAATGCTTGGAACCCAGGAAGGCCCAGTGATTTAGGTCAGATCAGAAGGCAAGGAAAAAAAAAACTGAGTGCCCTAGTTTAGTGCACCAGGCAAGAGAAATTCTTTGCCTTTTGGGAGTCTGTCTTTTTGCTCTGTTCAGGTCTTCAGCTGACTGGATGTAGCCTAGGTCCACTACAGAGGCCAGCTTGATTCCTTTAACCGTTGGCCTATTTACATGCTGACCTCTGCACACATCCAGAATAACGTTCAGCCCAATAGTCATGACTTAGTCAGGTAGGCACATGACATTAAACTTTATACCTATTAAAGGTACCTCAGTGGTATTCCTCTGCTGGAGGTAAGCTTTGTGTCAGTTTTCATCACCACCCTGACAACTGCGGGAGAGAACAACACCCAGGAAGTAAGGTCTGGCTCGGAGTTCCAGAGGTCTCAGGAAAGGGTTGGCTGGCTTTGTCTCTGGAGGCCCATGGAAGGCACAGCACCTTAAACGTCGGCTGTGGGAGTTCTTCTCATGGTTGAGAAGAAAGAGGCCAGTGACAAGATTTGCCTTAATGTTTCTACTACCTCAGAGACGACCACTGCATAGGGACAAACTGTCAGTGTGGCATGCATGGACATTTCATAGTCACACCATAACCAGTTTGTGCACAGAGCATTCCCGGAAATGGTGTTAGAGGTCAGAGCATTAATGTGGATAGGGGGTGTCTTATTGCCATCCATGGGATAAAGAGACAGGTTCTCGCCAGTAGCCCTGCTAGAATATTCACGGGATATTTCTCACAACCCTGCCAGTAACTCTGTTGTCATGTTTTGTTTTGTTTGTTTGCTTGCCAGTTTGATATGTGGGTGGCCTCACTGATCCTTAATTTGAATTGCTCTCATCTGAGTGAGGTGACATTCCTTTCCTCTTTGGGGTCTGATCCCATTGCCTCACCAACCTTCCCCACACACTCTTGGGTCAGCTTCTGTTAGGTCTTTGGACTTCTCCCAATTTGAAACATTAAGGAGTTCAACCCTTTGCAACAGTGACTGCAACATGTATTTGGTTTGTTGCTTTTACTTTGCCTGGTTTCTGGTCAGTTTCTATCAGCCTTTCCGCTCTGGTTCTCCCGTTTCAAG
Source organism: Rattus rattus (assembly GCF_011064425.1). NCBI lineage: Eukaryota > Metazoa > Chordata > Mammalia > Rodentia > Muridae > Rattus > Rattus rattus. Next base: position 110,805,612 of record NC_046154.1, read on the forward strand.
CGAACGAAAGGACTATGTCAGTGAGGTAGCTGAGGAAACCTGCTCCAAGTCCTTGCTCGTGCACTGGGCAGGCATTGTTGGGAGAGGCACCGGCCGTACTGGAGCAGACATGGTAGAAAATCAGTATACACAGGGCTGAGCCTGAATGAGAAAGGTCACTAAAAATAGATATTTGACCCAGTGTAAATATTAAGAGTGAGATAGAGCAAACAGAGACTCTCACAGGATAAAAAGCATTGCATGGATTTCTGAGTTTGAAAACAATAATCTCCTTCAGGGAAAAAGTCCTGGCCTGTCGTAATTCCTGCTCCTGAACTAGGCTAGGAGTGCAAAGACTTAATACAAGTTTTGATAAATACTTCACAATTTGAAATCGATTTGAAAACCATGCTATTTCAGCCTCCCGAATCGAGAGAACATCTTTGCTTATACTGGTAGCTTTTTATGGTAGTTGACTCACGGTCTGACTACTCTTAGAAATGAATAATGGATTAAAAGTACACTCTGCAACTTACATTAGTTACTTTTGTAATGCAAAAGAGAAGCATGATAATGTACTATTCAGCATGCTTTAATATGATTTATACATACACTACGCGGCATAAGTAATTCATTACGCCCTTCACAGTACATTTCCTGGGCCCAGAAGCTCATGACTGCCACCACTACATCTCCTAATCAGACTGTCTAATGGAGTGAGTCTGGGACCAGGAGTGCTGATCTCCCAGCCCACGCTGATCTAACAACTCTAGGTAAATGCTTGTTCTGGAGTGGGTCATGCGTTCACAAGAGCAGGTAGATATAACGTCTTCCATATCCAACCTTGAAGAAGGGGCCTGGACAACTACTTTAAGGCTGTAACTCTACTGGCTTCTCCCATTAATTGTCATTCAAGGATTTATCTGTCTTTGGAAAGAGCACCCCGGAAAGGTCATTTCTACATGGCATTGGTCTACTGCTGCACATCTGGCCAGGAGTCTTTACTGCTTTCGTGAACAGCACCAGCGCAAAAACTATCACAGGCTGGGTGCTTCTGTTTTCAAAGTGTGGGTTTACTGAAAGGCAGAGACACGTGCCTTTGGATTTCATGTCATTTTCAGAAGAAACGTCCCATTGACACTTGTGAGTCAGGAGTGGGAGGGGGGTGCTTCCGAGGAGTAGACCTAACTTCAATGAGGCCCAGGGTGTTGTGCAAATGGAGTCTCACATAGCTTATGTTTAAATATTTAGATGGTATAGATCAAGCTAACAGACTTGTTAAATAAAATATGTCCTAGCCTCTTACCTTGACAAATGTATCTTTGTGATAACCTCGAAGGCTGGGTTTGAAGTTTGTTCTCTCTCTGAAGATCCCCAAGTTTGAGCCACGTTTCTCTCTGGCAATTTGATAGCGGCCAGCGATGGTGTCTGAATTGGAATCTGGGCACGCTTTCTGGGGCACGTTTCAAACTCTGCACTTGGGCTCAGATAGTGGAAGCCTTTCAAACAACTTTGTCATGCTTTGATTCCCCAGCAGTCCGAATTTTAACCTGGTGTCAAGTCTTGCAGGAAAACGAGACTGTCTGAGAAGCAAAAATGTGCAGATTTTGTACACACATTTTTATTTTTTTGCTCAACACGTAAACCATTGCTGTGGGTTAAAGGACTCCTCTTGGTCAATCAGATCAAATAGTGAGAATAGCAGGAGAAAACAACGCCTACGGTAGACTGTGCTGCATACCTTAGGCAGTCTATTTTATAGCTGATGGGTTTCTTTTTTTATTTTATTTTTGCTTGGGTATAGGATTCTTGCTCATCTCGACTCCACTTTCTTTGTTAAAATATAGAATGCATATTGGGCAAATGCTCTGGGGCAATTTGCATAAAAAGCGATGACAAAGAGAAATTAGTACTCGGTTATTATGCCGTGAAATGCCGCTCTGCTCAGAAGTGGCTCCCTTCCCCGCCTCCCGTAAACCTGGCACTGCATTGTGCTAAAAATAGTCCTAGAGAAACCTCTGTTTGTAAATCAGCATCTTTGACTTTCCACCAGCAATCCAGGGGGGAAAGAAATCAAAGCACTAAATAAAGTCATTACCCCAGCGCTTTATACCAGGGAACAAGCCCGAGAACGCTGTTAGATAAGGCGGTCAGAAGATGTTAGTGTCTCATTAAATTAGAGCTGTGTCTTGTTTTATCCTTCGGGATCTGCTTTGAAAGCACACTGATGCTAACATTCCTCCCCCCAACACACATGCTCACGTGCACTCAGAAACAGGTCGCGGCCACACACGCAGCTACGCTACACAGAAAAGTCCCGAGGTAGCTCTACTTAGGAAGACTTGATTTGTGTGCACAGACTTCATTACCATGAACTGCATCAAAGACGCCAAGTAGGGAAGCAACAGAAATGTTTGCCCCATCACCAGTGTTATCAGGCTCTGTCCTCGTCAGGGAATGGTCTCTTTTGTTCCTCTTGGGAAACCAACATATCATATAAAACTTTACAAGCCACAAGTGTGTTGGCTGTGTGCGTTCGTGCATGTGTGCATGTGTGTACCTTAGGCAGTCTATTTTATAGCCGATGGTGTTTCTTTTTAACTTTTGCTTGTTTTTTATTTTGTTTATTATTTTTGATAACCGAGTCATGAGATATTCATAGGGCGAGAAAGAAAACACGGGGAACTACCAACTCTTTGGAAATAACCAAACCTTCGGAGGGAAAAAGAATGCAGAGATGTCTGGATTACAAACTTTTTCTTTCAATATCAAAAGCAAGTTTGGTAGGGGAGATGAGGTCAGGGTGGTGGTGGTGGGGGGACTTGTGTGAGCACTGCCTTAATCTTGACCGCCCTACTCCATTTGATCCTCTGAGGGGATCCTCCATGGCAGAGTTCCACTGTGGCTGACCCAATCTAGCTTGGCTGGCCTCCTCAGGGATCTGTTACTCATGGGAAGCTGGGTTGGTCCAAGGGGTTTGGGTCAACTGCAATCTAAGCTTGGAGGCTCAGGGCCACATCCACATCCTGAGGACAAAGCACAAAGAGCAGACCCCTCGCACCGTGCTTTCTCAGAAAAGCAGCAGGATAGTCCAGCATCCCTCACTTGGCCCAAGTTGGATGTGTTGTCTCTCGCCTTTGTTCTCTGAGAGAACACTAAAGTTGCATAGCCTGTAGCGCCCTTTCAGCAATGCATTCTCTAACCTGGCTGGGGTTTAGTGTATGGTTGCTTTGCACACCACCACAGATTCATTATTCATACACTTTTCTATCAATTTTTAATGCCTCTAAGTTCCTATTTGATGTACAATGCCATCAGCCGGATCTCTTCGGAAAAGATGTCTTCATGATGCAAAGTATCCATCCCTAGAATCCTTCCTTGCCAACCAATTGGTGAGATCTTATGATGCCCAAACCATAAGCTAGACCTTTGCTCTGCAGCGGCCCACGTTTTCGATGGTTTTCTGACTTGCTTCTCCGTTTTCTTTAAGATTGGTTGTAGTAGTGAGGGCGCTGGGGCACTTGCTCACCCTACGAGCTGTGACTAAGTCACCATAGGCATCCTGGAGAAACGTGCACCCCCTAGAGATCAGAGGAGAGGATGGTCTGGATTCAGAGGGACTTGAATGTTGGAGGCCCCTGACCTGCATGAGAAAGTGTGAAGGATTTCTTAAGAGCCAGCTTGGAAGAGAGAGCAGCCCTGGATAAGACTCCTCCAGCCCCAGCTCAGCAAAACCCCCAACTGCTTTTGAAGAACCATTTCATAGCTGGGCCAGCACCTGGCCACACGTTTTCATCTACCAGCCCGGGCAGATCAATATGCCCAACCCCCACGGTGTATGGGTCCTCCCTTTCTCTAACTGCTCCTTTCACTCTTTGGAAGCTTCTCCCTCTTTTAGCCGTGAATCACCGTTTTCCATACCATCCGCCCGGAGCAAGCAACTCTCTCAGCACTCTGCTAAGGAAACGGTCTGACAACATTCACCCCCTCTCTAACCTCTCCATCACTCTCTACTTTCTTAAGAGCTCTGCTCATCAACCTGTGCTTGGCTTCCTACATTTAACGTCTTTAAATAAACCCCTGCTCTTCAGCCTGGGATCTAAGGGGGTTTCACTCACTCTATGTTGGAGGTTCCTAGTCTTTTGTGCTAGTTAGTGTTTTCCCAGTGTGGTTTGTGGATTTAGGGTCTTACTGCGTTTTCTTTTTATGCAGTAGAGACCGCTTGGCACTGAAGAATATGGAGCTGTGGCGCCTGTCTCATGTACCTAGTCCTGCGCTCCTGATTACTGTGCTTCCCTATGTACCGGGCAGTGTAGAATGGGGCTTGCTAGCCAGACCATCATTCTGAAAGGAGAATTCGCTCAGCATGTAACTCTGTGCTTCTTTCCTCGAATCTTCTGCTGTCACACCTTGACAAAAATCATCACGTACTTAACTGCCCAGAGTGTTTTTACAAACAACCATACTTTCAGCCACAGCGGGACTAAGTGTGGCAGAGTCAGGCCAGGGCATAGGTGGGCCTCACTATGGCATAGCCTTGTTCAGGGTTCTACAACTTTGTATTTTATTTTAGTTTTTTACTTTTTGGGGGGTGCAGTGAACTTTATTGATGGTATTCAAGAGTGTAGGACTCCCTAGACCCCTCCTATTATTGTGGGGGTCTGGGATGGAAACTGAGAGAGAAGCTCAGTGTTGGGGGCTGAGTTGGGATGGGGACTCCTCAGCAATCAAGGGCCTCTCTCTTGTTCTCAGTGTCCTTGCTGGGGTGGGGTGGGTGGTCCAGGGTTTCTTACTCCTTGGAGGCCATGTAGGGCCATGAGATCCACCACCCTGTTGCCGTAGCTGTATTCATTGTCATACCAGGAAATGATCTTTACAAAGTTATCATTGAGAGCAATGCAAACCCCAACATGAAAGGTGGAAGAGTGGGAGCTGCTGTTGAAGTCGCAGGAGACAACCTGGTCCTCAGTGTAGCCCAGGATGCCCTTTAGCGGGCCCTCGGATGCCTGCTTCACCACCTTCTTGATGCCATCATGCTTGGCAGGTTTCTCCAGGCAGCATGTTGGATCCATGACAGATACACTGTGGGTAGGAACACAGATGGCCATGCCAGTGAGCTTCCCACTCAGCTCTGGGATGACCTTGCCCAATGGATGCAGGGATGACGCTCTGAGCTGCCCCATGGTCATCACGCCTCAGCTTTCCAGAGGGCCATCCACAGTCTTCTGAATGGCAGTGATGGCATGGACTGTGGCCATGAGTCTTTCAATGATGGCAAAGTTGTCATGGATGACCTTGGTCAGGGGGACCAAGCAACTGATGGTACAGGAAGCATTGCTGACAATCTTGAGCGAGTTGTCATACTTCTTGTGGTTCACACCCATCACAAACATGGGGCATCGGCAGACACACATACATACACACTGTCACACACAGACACACAGACACAGACTCACACACATGCACACACACATACACACAAACACACACACACACACACACACACACACACACACACACACTTACAAACTTCCATACTTCTGGAGAATGCTGACTGATAAAAAGTTTGATACTGGGGGGTTGGGGATTTAGCTCAGTGGTAGAGCACTTGCCTAGCATGCGCAAGGCCCTGAGTTCGGTCCCCAGCTCTGGAAGGAAAAAAAAAAAAAAAAAAAGTTTGATACTGGGAGTGTTTCTAAAGTAACAGAACTTTTAAGGATTTTGCTTCTGAGTTACTTTTGCATTTTTCTGGAATTGGCTCTCAAATCTAATCACATATATAGCAGATAACCCGTGGCACATGGCTAGCATCTCCACCAGACACTCCTAATCACTGTTGTGTAGGAGATGGGAGTCACCAAATGAGGCAGGAACCATCGGAGACAAACACTTGGGTTGATGCATCTTCAGACTTGTGCTTTCTGATTCCGCTAAAACTCTTTGGAGACATTTACAAAGAATCCCCTGCCTCCCAACTCCCTCCAGGTCACTGAATCTCGTCCACCCATTCTCTTAAACACTGCACGGAAAGGATCCTACAATACAGGACAGAGCATGCCCAGACCTACAATACAGGACAGAGCATGCCCAGACCTACAATACAGAACAGAGCATGCCCATACCCACGATACAGGACAGAGCATGCCCAGACCCACAATACAGGACAGAGCATGCCCAGACCCACAGTACAGGACAGAGCATGCCCAGAAGCATTCTTTCCCATCATCTCTGTTTTCTTTCCTTTGCTGTTCTCAAGACAGGTTTCCCTGTGTGCTCGGAGCTCACCTCACATCTGCTATCCTTCTGCCTCAGCCTCCCATGTGCTAGGAATAGAAGTGTGCACTAACTCCTCTCACCGGTGACCTTAAATAGAGTGCCTGAACAATGTTATCAAGTATCTTTCCTCTTTGAAGATGTGATCTATAGTCCTAAGGTGATTTCTGCTTGTACATGGATGTGCTTTCCTGTATGAATATCACGGACTCCCGAATAAAATTCTAATTCTTTGTGAGTAACTCCAGGCAATTCTTCACCCACCATGCTTAATGTGTCGCTCTAGTCTTTCAGCTCCTGCTTGTGTTTTGTGCTGATTGAGCAGTCTCCCCATCCACTCCTGACTATTCAGTCTAGCATCCCCAGTCCATGCTATGATGTCACTCACATTTAGGGTGGCTCTTCATATCTTGCGTATCCTAACCTAAATAACCCCTCACAGACAACCCCAGTTGAGCCTACATACTGTCAAGCTGACAGCCATTATTAACATGGAACCTTTGAACATTTTTAGCATTTAGAAACTGTAATGTTGGTTGGCTGTACCTACTGTCTGATCCTGGACAAAGGAGTGATTTAAGCCAGCTTCAGCTTTGTAAAGTGCTTCATAAAATATCTAGAAGCTTCTGAGTGTGTTCCGAAGGCAAATCTTATCTTGCAGCTGGACAGCTTAAATGGCTGAAAAGCAAACACAGAATCTCATCCCATGATTGGCTGGTTATAAAGGAACTGAAACTCCAGGTCTCATAAGTGTCTCTGGTAAAAATGAGGCCACTGGTTGGAAAGTAATGGGGTCCTGCCAGTTGTGCTGGGAATATATGGAAAACCCTTGATGGAACTGGAGACATTGAACCCCTAAATTCTGGTGGATCTTTGTGAGTTGAAGCTGTTTCCCACTTATAATGGAATTTGGTCTCCCACTTTCAGCCAACACGACCACCCATGAGCGTACAGAACAGCCCTGTTAGAATATTCCACACAGCACTGCTTCTTATTAGACAGCGCACTTCATAGCCGAGGAGGGTTGGTAAAGGGCCTGTGCTGTGGAATTCACCAGCCTTGCCATACTCTCCAAACTGAGGCAGCTGACTTGATGAAATTAATGGTGTTTTAAGGATTCAGTCACAGTACATGTTAGGTCCTGGGGCAAGGTTCTCCAGGAGGCTGTATGCATTCTGAATTGGTGCCCTTAAATGGTGTTTATTAGCTAAGATTTATCCTGAGATGCAAAGTAAAGGTGTCCCTGTGCACTAGCGATGACTAACAGAATCCCTGTTCGTGTTGCTGGTGTTTTGCATTCTACTAGCCGAGAGAGGACTCTGTTCCGCATCGAGGAATACTCCTATCACAAGACTCAACAGAGAATCTACTGAACTAAAAGCTAAGCCTGTTCCCAGATGCTTTGGATGAACAAAAGAAGGGGCTGCAGCATTGCAGGAGTGTATTAGCTGTCCTACTTAAGGGGAAATTAGACTAACTGTTCTACAGTGGAGGAAAAGGAGAGTCTAAGAAATTTCTTAACTGTGACTCTTAATATGGTCATGCCCTGTAATTAAGGCCAATGGAAGGCCACAACCCTATCCAGGTAATGCTACTCATGGTGAAGATCCTGCACAAATGAAGATTTCCTACTCCACCAGGTACAGAATCAGCTGGTTAGGCATCACCGGTTAGGTATGAAGTACTTTCTGGAGGCAAAAGGAAATACAGACAGAGTGGTAGAAGACCGTTGTATCCATCTACTATCCTGTCTCCAGTTATGGAAATGAGGGTGATGATCAAGTGTATTTCCTCCTTATTTTCCTATGCATTCATGTGTGAATACATATCACAAGCAAATGATTTAGTTTATTTTCTTCTCTTCATGCCTTATAATGCAACATAAGGTAGATTGGCTTTACACCAACCAGCATTTAGTATTGCTAACTTTGTGTCACAGTATTTAAATTATGAGCTATTAGGAGAGAACTAGGCACTGTTCAAGGACCTCATCTTTTCTGTGGGAAAGATTAGGGCATTTTCCCCTATGCATAAGATAGTTGGATCATGCTAGGTAGAATTACTGTCATGATTTGGAGATTAAGTATGGTTTAAGAAGAAAGAACATATAGGTGCCAAGTTGACAAAGGGTCAACTTGTAATAGTATCAGCTTACTCGGGCAAGGGATACCTAACTGGTTGGTAAAAGTCTTTCTGATGTAAAAGAGGGTGCTTGCAGATGAGACTAGCATTTGAATCGATAGACCAGGTAAAGCCAGTGGAGCTCTCCAATGGGGATAGGCATCATCCAGTGTAGTTAGTAGCCTGAATAAAACAGAAAGGTAGAGGAATGGTAGAGTCAAGCTTTCTTCTGGAGCTGACACGACGACCATCTCTGTTTGCCCTGAGACATTAGCCTGGGTTATCAGGCCTATGAGTGTGACCTGAAACACACTGTTGATGTCCCCTGGTCTGTGGATTACAGGGCAGAGCATGTCACTTTTGCCCTCTAGGATTACATGAGCCAAGTTTCTTAAATATCTGCATGTTTTCTCTGTCTCTATGTCTCTGTCTCATCTGTCTCTGTGTCTCTGTATGTTTCTGTGTCTCTGTCTCATTTGTCTCTGTCTCTCTCTATCTGTCTCTGTCTCTGTATCCCTGTGTCTTTGTGTCGCTCTGTTTCTCTCTCTCTCTCTCTCTCTCTCTCTCTCTCTCTCTCTCTCTCTCCCCACCTCCTGGAAAACTTTGGCTAATATAGAAAAGAATTACTCTCAGGAAATCTGAGAATACCTTCCTGAGAAGAAACAGTGTTGCAAATTGTATACTCTTCAATACAATGCCAAGGCAGAAATAAACATGGAGGTTCCCAGAAGATGTTAAATAAACATCAACTCAAGCTAGGAGTACCAGGCTCTATAGGCTTCTCCTTGGATCAGGGTGACTGAAGGCGCTGGTGCTCAGAATTCTCACCTCCCTCCAGGCTGACCAGGCTGAAAGAGACTCAGAATTCATATACCGTCATTTGCTCTCATGCTGTGTGGTATACAGAGAGGCAATCATCTCAAGGGATTCCTGGTGGTTGGAGCAGAGGGCGTGCCCACTTTGCTTGCCTTGCTCCGAGCTCTGGGAACAGAATTGAAATAGAGTTCTTTGTGACCGGATATGCATAGATGTGTGATGGTTACATTAATTGTCGACTCAGCAAAATCTAAAATCTCCTAGCAGGCAGGCCTCTGAGTTACATGGATACAGCTGGAAAGGTTTAGCCACTGTGGGTCGCACCATTGCCTTGACTGGATGCTGCACTGGAGGAGCTGAGCCACAGTATGCGTTCATCCATCTCTGTTTCCTGATTGCGGATGCAGTGTAACAGCTGCGTGGAGCTCCAACTCCAGGTGTCCCTGCCAGGAAGAACTGTATTTGGCACGGTGAGCCAGAGTAAACCCTTTCTCCAGTCAGTTGACTTTGTCAGCATATTTTATCACAGAAACAAAGTAACTAAGACAGACAGCAACAACCTGGAGTGTTCAACCCAGAACTTTTGTGATGATCAAAGGAATTGTTGAAAAGCTTGACCTTGCCCTTTGTCCAAAGAGAATAGACTTTGAGGGCAAGCCATTCTCTTTCGTAGGGCCACAGGAGGAGGGCTAGATGGGCTTGTGCTGTTCTTGTCCCAGACTGTTTTTTATGTGGCTGTTTGCTTTCCCAGTGCTGCCAGGGGCCTGGCCTTTGCTTGCCAATGGCTCCTCTAAAGAAGGATGCTGTGACCCACTGAATTCTAGCTGGAATTATCTTAGTGTGTAGTAGAAAAATCACCATAGTATCTCAATTTTTTTTCATTGGGGATGTATCTTTTTTAAGCTTTTGGTTCCCTGAAAGGAAGCTTCATGCCCAGGGTAAAGATAATTGGAGATAGATGGGGGATAAGGAACAACAATAAATCTATGCTTGGGCTGGAGAGATGACTCAGTGGTTAAGAGCACTGACTGCTCTTCCAGAGGTCCCGAGTTCAAATCCCAGCAACCCCAGGGTGGTTCACAACCATCTGTAAAGGGATCTGATTCCCTCTTCTCATGCATCTGAAGACAGTGACAGTGTACTTGTATACATTAATTAAATAAATCTTAAAAAAATAAGTCTATGCTTGATCACAAGTAGCTGGGTTTCCTGGGCCTCCGGAAGGAGCTGTGTTTTAATCTCCCGAGGGCCCCCTTCATGGTGCCTGGAAAGACGAGAGCACAGACACATCTTAATTCTATCTAGGGCACCAGCACCCAAGCAGGGCCTTGCTTAAAGTGGACATGTTGCTATTCCTGGAGCAAGGAATGCATATCGTCACTGGCTTGGGTGTCGTTGTTTTGGTGCCTGTGCGTATGACCTCGTGTACAACAGGAGAGAGGCACTCAACTTCCATAATGGATCCTGTGATGTCATCAGAAAGAAATGTCATGATTCAGCTTTGGAAGTGATGACCATTTTAAGTGTTTTTTTTTTTTTTTAAAGATGGTATACATTATCAAGCTACAAGGACAAGGTATTTATATGTCAGACACCTTATAACTGAATTCTGTTAGCTCACACATCAATAATAGCACTTGCTTTTTAAATACGTCTGGCGTATCTTTTAAACTAGACATTCATAACAGTAGCCCTATGAGTGGCAAATCCCATTTTATAGAGAGGGATAAAAAGGCATAGAAGTGGTGGGTTTTTTCCCCGGTGGTCAGTGGCAGAGATAAACTTTAAAGTCTCGGTGCTGTTGACATGTAATTGATACGCCTCACACACTGGCGAGAATCTACAGCATTGAGCAAAGGCAGAGGACTCCTCTCTTCCTCCACAGAAGGTCTATCAACCGGGATTCGTCAACAATGTAACAGTGATAGTGGGACGGACCAGGGGCACACAAAGTCCTTACTAAAGCCTCTGGAAATAAAATGAAGAGAACATTTGAAATAAGAGCAACCGCTGAGTCTGACAAAGGAGACTTGAGCATGCAGGAAAAGCACGCATGGCTCTTTTCATAGAAAAAATCATAATCCGAGCGCATCGCCCGTTAAAGCTGAACTGAAATTATAGAATCCAGTGTTTGACCCAACCAGCAATTAGCGCACCCTTTGACCTGATAAATTTCTGAGCCAGGGTCATCAGCAAGAAGAGACAAAGAGACATCCGTGATGACACTTTTGGAATTTTCTGTGTAAGAGAGGATGCTCTCCCTTCAACGAGTCAGCTCTGGCCTCAGATTTTTACGAAAACTCAGATATCAATTGGTCCGTACTACACTCCTGCCCCTTGGCAATGAAGGACATCCTTGTGGGGTAATGAATCCATCTGACCATGGGTTGAAACCTCCGAAACAATGAACAGAATCTAACCTTTTTTCCTTTTAGTTTTTCTCCTCTGTTTCTTGTTCTTGTTGTTGTTGTTGTTGTTGTTGTTATAACTCTTTCTTTTATCACTTTCTACTGTGTCTAGCCCTGTATGAATCTCTCTGTAAATACTTGTGGGATGGTTGTCCAGGCCTGTGTGTGCCTGGAGTGTACAAAGTTCAAGTACTTTTCTCATGGGACCCCTGAAGTTCCATATGTGTCAGCCTTAGGAAGGGATATCACCAATCTTTGGCTATCAGATCAATCTCATCCGATTGAACATAGCAAGGACTTCCTTTGGGCTGACGAAGGCAAAGGAGTCACTCATAAACTTCAGCCCTGTGGTCAGCCCCAGGGACCTTCTGCTTCTCCTGGGCTGCTCGGAACCTCTTGGTATGTAGGTCTCTTCAGCATTGCACAAGTCTAGCGTGAGACCTTTTTCCTCCTTGATAAACTGGGCCTGCCTTGCCACTCAGTTCTTCGAAAAGATGCTGTGCACTGTGCCGATGCGGTTAGCGGCTTTAACTCCACCTGCGGTTAGGAGGTCCCCTCTGATAGTAAACACACCTGAGTTGTACTGAAGGGCTACAGACAGTACCAATCGACGGTAGTAATTTAAGTCTTGATATAACGTGTTTTCTTTTGTATTTTGTAGAAAGACTTAAATAAGTTGCAATCGAGAACTCCTATTGGAATAGAAAGGTTATGAAAACATTAGCAGTGACTCAGAAGATCCTGAAAAACAGGTTGGAAATTGGCATTTCTATCGATCAGCTGGGAAGTTGACATTTGCCTCTTTGTCAAAGCATATAGTGGTGCAATAGGAAACGCTGCGGCACGGGGGTGGGGTAGGTATTTACAGACCTCAGAGCGGCTCTGGGCTACATGCCTGGGGAAGACTAAACCGTGTTTTCGTTCAGATAAGCAGAGAGAGTCACTCCTGAGCCACGGCTGCCCACTCCCCTCTGGGGTGGAGGACCACAGAACGGCTGAGCTTGGCGGTTTAAAGACTCTGTGCGTGAGTGGTTAGTTCTCTTTATGACAGTAGCTGAGAAAGGCAGTGTCAGATTGTGTTAAAAAGGAAACTACCTGGTTTGCCAGACAGTAGAAGCCACCGTAGCTGATACTGTGCTTTGTGAGGGGAAAGAAGCGAAGTCGTGAGGACTGCCCGCTTTCCCAACACCCATTCTTTATCTAGAAATCCCTCTGTCTCTCTTCTACTCGACTCTCACAGCTTACTCATTCCCTCTGTTTTCAAGGTTTATATATCCTTGGTGGTGCCTAGTGTTGGGGAAAACCTGTCTGCTCACAGCTCTTCACACATCATGATACCCTTCCTCTGACCAAGAAGACGTCTGTGGGTCAAGTCTGTATTGATGACCCCACGTCAAGTATGTGGTCTTTAAAAAAATTATAATAAAACATTCACATTGCGAAAGCTAGTATTTAACAATCTCGGGTGCTCAATCGAGCAGCATTAAGTACCTTCTTGACATTGGGCAACCTCTCGTCTGTTACCAGAAAATCCTCATCATGCCAAACCTGAACTCTGTACTCATTAAACCCTGCAGCCTTCCATCGCTTGTGGCTTGTGACCTCCAACACATCCCTGGTGCCCGTGATTTTGGCTGTTTGTGGCATCTTGACAGAAGTGCACCCACAGAGTGTTAGTGAACTCACACAGTGTTGGTGAACTCACACAGGGTTAGTGAACTCACACAGTGTTGGTGAACTCACACTTACAGTATTTGCCTTTGTGTTCGCGTTATTTTCACTCGGCAGAATCTTTAAGGTCTCAGCCACATGGCAGCATGGATCAGAACTTCTTTTTTCTCTTGAGATGCAAAGCATTCTCTCTGCTGCGCATTTCAACTCTGCCTTTAGGCTGTTACCAACGCGGGTCAGGAAGTCTCTTCTTCAAGCTACAGGGAAAATGCTAGCTCATCTGGTATTTCCGTGCTTGCCTTACAGAGGACCCCAGCCCATGGCCTTGGCAGCCCTTTGCTTCTCCCTCTCAGGGTCTCTTGTCAACGTGGCTCAGCTCCTAGCAACTTTACTGTGCTTCACTCAAGCCAAGCACACACTGCTCCTCCCCCGCAGGCCACTGTGCCCCTGCAGGTGCCAACTCAAGCACAGGGCAGGAAGTCCCAGACATGACAACGTAATTGCAAAGTCATGCCCTGGATCTTTGTTTACTTTTCCCCACAAGAAAATACAGCCCAATATTCTAGGCAAACTTTTCCCACCTCCGTCTTAGCTTGGTCTTCATGGCTGTCCCAGAAGCTCAGGAACTCAGCCATCCTCTCCACTCCCTCTTCTCATTATTTAAGTGGTTAGGGAGTTCTTCTTGAGACCACCAGGTTTGTTTGTTTGTTTGTTTGCTTGCCTCTCCATTGTCTTTATTCTACACAATCAGCTGACCGCTGACCCAAAGCAGTTTCTCTCTTAAGGTTAAGAATGGTCAGGGCTAGACATATGCTAAGTGCTTAGGACACTGGCTGCTCTTCCAGGGGACAGGCTCAGGCTCAACTCCCAGCATCCATACGACAGCTCACAGCAGTCAGTAACTCCAGTTTCTCAGGCTCTGATACCCTCCCCTGGCCTTCTTTTACACCAGGCGTGCACACATACACACAGGCAAAGCAACCGACACACATGGAGGAGGCACACTTCTTTTTTGAATGTTTGTATTAACAGCTTCCTCCTCTTTTATACTCTTCTTGGGAAACTTCTTCACTGTTTTGCAACATTTTGCAAAGCCAATATTTTCCTCCAGATAAATTTAATCCATGCTGGAGTAGACTTGGAGCCACTTATGACTTTGCTCAGAAAACATTATTGTCACTAGTGCAGATTCCTTGCTCAAGAAGTCCAAAGTGACAATAAGCCAGTGTCAACCTGAGGGTCCGGCCTTATGCCTAGAACATCCCCTTTGCCCTCAGTAGTCCAGGGAACAGGAACGTCACTCCCTGCCATCCCTGGGTTTCCTGCCTCTTCTCTTCTCCTTTGCTGTCCTTTAATCCAAGTCTACCCATCTCCCAAGTTCAACGTCAGATGCTGCTTCTGTCCAAATAGATTAAATAAGACGAGTGTAAAGATTCTTGCGAGCGTCAAGGATTTAATGACCACTAGAAACACTACATAGTGGATACTTTTCTCCGTGTGGCTATTACTCTGATTTATGATGCATCACCAGTCGTTTCCTTGATGGCTATTGTACGCACTGCACAGCGTACATTAGAATACAGAAGACTCCATTCAGGCTAGCCTAAACACAAAGTGAGACTCATGGAGTCACATAACTGAAAAGCTTGGCTGCTTTGAGCAGACTTATCCCTGTTTCCAAAATCAACCCTGCTGGTCTCTGTAGGTTCATCATAATTAGCCTTGTGTGCACGTGAGAAGGCTGTGCTCCCTCTGGCCTTCCAAGTTCAAGTGTAGAAGAAATGCCTGCTCTCCAGGGAGTTCCAGTAGTGGCTTGGTGTGGTCTGGTCTGCCTGGGCCAGCCCTTATTCTCTGCAACCTCTGCGGCCTGCTTCTCTCTTCAGGGATTTGGAAATGCTACACCTCTTCCTGGCAGACTGCTCCACCGTATACAAACCCAGCGTTAAGAAAGTCCCCTTGATCTTTCCAATGTTTCAAGAGATCACATTTCATCCTTTGTCTTTCAGAGAAGGTGGAAAGCCGTTGAGCAACTCTCTTTGAGATAACCTGCCCTTGATGGAGGTGATTAAGTGCCTAGTGGCTCTTTTCTTCTTTCTGTGAAAGGCATTCAGTCCCTTAACCTTTCCAGGAAAAGTCTAATTTCAGATCCTTTGACCCAGGGCACAGTTTTGCTTAAGCTTTGGACCCGACTTTCCAGCCAGAACTTGACTGGAGACCTCCCTCAGACACAGCCTTTCCCCAACCTCCAGGGATGTCTGGAAGGACTCAGCTGTGTTGGCTGGGACCTTGGGCTGCTGCCAAACCCTGTCTGCTGCTGTGGTTTCTTGGCTCACTACACACACACACACACACACACACACACACACACACACACACACACACACACACAATCTGTCTGTCTCTCCCTCTTTCTCTGTCTCTTTCTTCCCCCTCCCCCTCCCCCTCCACTTCCCTCCCTTCCCTTGGTGACAGCTACTGAGCTGACTTTCTCTGAACTCCTCCCACAGGGAATGGCTGGGGTTTGTGCCCTGCCCCCAAACAGTTCAAGTCCTGCTGTGAGTCCTGGTGATCTAATTTCTGAGTTCCCACAGAGGACAAGATGGGAATGTGAGATGTGATTTGCTGTTTTGGTTTCAAGAAATGAAACAAAACGGAGGGAGAGCTGTTTTGTAATGACTCTGCCCCGTCTTCTCTGGTTTCCGGCTTAATTGCTCTGTGGCCTGCTGGCCCTTAGTGGCTCTTCTAGGTTTCTTTGAACATATCCAATAAATTTAAAAAAGGGGGGGGCATGTGTTGGGGGAAGAAATCAGAAGCAAACAAACAAAATGGTAGGCAAGACTGGTATTAGATGTGGGGTGGTTTTATGTGTGTTCCCTATAGTTGATAGAATGGTACATGGATGCTAGAAATCAGGAAACAAAAACAAAAACAAAAAACCATGCCAGGTGCCCGGAGAGATGGCTCAGTGGGTAAGAGCACTTACTGCTCTTGGAGAGGATCTGGGTTTAGTTCCCAACACCCATCTGGCCACTCACAAGCACTTGTACCTCCTCTTCCAAAGGATCCAATGCCCTTTTCTGACATCCTTGGACTCCTTCACACATGTGGTGCAAAGACACACACTCAGGCACACACAAAAAAAAATAAACACTTTTAAATGCTAGCAAATGTTGAGACTAACGCTAAGCTGTTAAAGGAGTAAAACAATGGCTAAACATTTTTTTTTTCAAGCAAATACGAGTAAGAAGAAAAGAACTGTAGTACAATTTAGAATAAGCGGGATTCCTCATACAGCACACTTAGGATAAAAGTGCCATTTTGTCATTCAGCGTTGACAGCAGGTAAATGCAGACGGAAACTGAATCCTGGTGGTGTCGAGCTCCGAAAGAACAGCACTAAGCTCTCCAACCAGAACTGACGTGAGGATGGAAATCAACAGAAAATGGTTCTGCACACATAAGCACCAGACTTTGACAATCGAGGGAGAGGAAAAAAGGCCGGAAAATTTGGAATTATTAAAGGTGATTCATAGGCAAATACTGGATTTCATACCCGTGCAACAACAACAAAATAAATTAAAAAATAAAAGTAAGTCTTTCTTGAAGTATTATTTAAAACTCTTGCAAAGCAAATAATCTATCAGGTAAAGCTTTTGTCTAAACCACAACAAAGTAAGGATAAAATTATGAACGCTTGAACAAAACCCACAGGTCTGAATTCTTAAACACTTGGAAAACCCAAAATTAAATTTTAAAAATTTAATACTTTTAAGAAAGGTATAAAACTCAGAATTTTATAGGTGAGCATTCTTAGAATTTGTTCGTATCAGCACAAGGAAGTATGCTGAGAATTCTCCATGTTCCCATGATCAAACCAGAGATAATAAAAACCAGAAAGTGTGAGACACAAACACACAAACAACAACAACAACAACAACAACAACAAACAAAAAGCAAGCAGGAGCGAAGGTGAACATAAACACAGCAATGTGTGAATTGGAAAATAAGTATAATAGACAAATGCAAATATTCACAAAATTTTAAGGCCAAAAAAAAAAAAAAATGGGGAAATTGAAAAAGGCCACGATATGAACACGGAAAACACGGGGAGAAGTGAGTCTGAAGCCCTGGCTCCAGGTCGCCTGTGTTTGCCACCCCTCAGCACCTGTGCTGGGCAGCTCAAACTGTGGCTCTAATTCCAGGGGACTTGACACCATCTTCTGGCATCCATGGGCACCCCCCAAACACATGGCACACACATGGTACACACACATACACATGAATAAACATAACTTAAGTATGAATAAGTGACAGGGGGTCGAGTAGAAATATTTTTGAAATATTTGAAATATTGAAAATATTGAATATATTGAATACACTGAAAATATTTTGAAAACAGATGAGATAGATGATTTTCTTGGGAGAAATTGCTAAAATTGGTTAGGTAGGTTGTATATATGAAAAGAAAGGATTTTGCAAACTCATGAATAAAAATCTCCTTTTTTACAGTGATCGCAACAAAAACAAAACAAAACAAAAAGCCCAAACAACATCAAAATGCCCAAATTCCTTTGAGACTTTTTTCAACTCCAGTCAGCCTAAAGAAGAATTCTTCAAATTTTCAAAAGCTATGATTCCTTTTTTGAAGATATATTTTATCATGTTTAATTACAAAGTGTGAGTGTGTGTGTGTGTGTGTGTGAGTGTGTGAGAGAGAGAGAGAGAGAGAGTGAGTGTGTGAGTGTGTGTGTATGCGTGAGGGTGTGTGTGTGTGGTGTGTGTGTGATAGTGAGTGTGAGTGTGTGTGTGTGTGAGTGTGAGTGTGTACGCGTGAGTGTGTGTGTGTGTGTGTGTGTGTGAGAGTGAGTGTGAGTGTGTGTATGTGTGTGTGTGAGTGTGTGTGTGTGTGTGTGTGTGTGTGTGTGTGTGTGTGTGTGAGTGTGTGTGTGAGTGTGAGTGTGTGAGTGTGTGTGTGTGTGTGTGTGTGTGTGTGTGTGTGTGTGTGTGTGTGTGCCTATGATAGAGCAGCAAGTGCTCTTAAATGTACTTCTCTCCAGCCCTGGCGATTTCTATGTTCTAGAAATTATTCAAGAAAAAAAGTGGAGCTTAAAATCTATCCAATCTCACTTATCCATTCAGGGGTTGGCAGACACATTTCAAAAGTTAGAGGACCCAGAGGGTGACACGTGTGACTCCAGTGAATGTAATCACACCCATGAAATGCATCGTATTGTGCTGCCACTACTGCCTATCCTAACAGGCCCACTCTTTACGCAATCCAGAATAAACAAACCGGAACATATCCATGCTAGAGAATACCTTGTATCAATACAAAACAAATCTCATGTGGACACAGGCTAAAGTGAAAATATCAGAAACACTATGGTAAGTAAAAAAGAAACTAGCTGCGGAATAGATTAGCTCACATCTATGAAACCTAGAGCAAAGTCAAGACCGGCCGCACACGCCTTTAATCCCAGCACTCAGGAGGCAGAGACAGGCTGATCTCTGTGAGTCTGAGACCAGCCGAAGTAAGTTCCAGGACAGTCAGTACTGCATAGTGTAACCTCGTCTCAAAACATTGACAAAAGTAAAAAGTCAAGAAAAGACAAATGTAGGTAGAACAGAAGCAGGTCGGTGGCTTTTAGAGACACATGCAATAGTGGGAATTGACTTCAAATGATTATGATTATTAGGGACTTTGGGGGACAGTAGAAACTGTTCCAAAACTAGGATTCTTTAAAACTGTCCTAAACTTGATGATAATCGCAAAACTGTACAATTGAAGCTGAGGGCAGCAGAAATTTGGTTTGACGGATATGTGAAACATAGCCTTCAGGGTATAACCCGGGCTGCACTTTTTGCAATTGTGCAGAGAATTTTCAAAATTTAATCGGGCTTAGTTTCATTTGATAACTCTATCCCTCCAAAAATACACATGTGGGCAAAGTAAAGGAGTGTGTGCTGTAGAATTCTCCTATGATAACCTTGAAGCAGAGTATTACCTGAAGTCCAAGGCGAGGGGCCATGAAATCCTGGTACCTTATGCAATGAAATCCACACAGGTGACAAGGATGAAGGTCCTGAAGACTGCTTAATGACATGGGACGATGCTCAAGAAATAATGTCAAATGGAAGAGAAAAGTGGGGTCGAATGGCATGTGCACTAACCCTAAATGGGAAAACGCAAGTGCCTTTTGGGAGCGAAAGGCTTAGGCACTTACACCTGTATCTCGGTAACCCAACCCTTCCACCTCAGAGGTGCATGGTGGTCATCTCATTTTCTGCTGCTCAATGCTTTCTATGCCCAGGGCATTTTCACACAGGAAAGAAGAAAATGTGTCGTGTGGTCCTGACCAGATGAGCTTCTCTATTAGGCAAGGTAGGTAACAGCGAGGCCTACACGTCTGTAAATTCTTCAGGTTCAGCAGAAATACAGGGACAACTGAGCAATGTGGGAGTGTGTGTGTGTGTGTGTGTGTGTGTGTGTGTGTGTGTGCATACGTGTGCACACACTCTTATGCAGGGATGTACACAATGTTGGGTCTTTGGGGCTGAGAAAAAATTTACCACCTTTGATTGATAGAGCATTTTAACAACCTAGCCCAGCTTGGCCTCATGCATCTGTCGCTCACGTGTTGTTAGTGACCAAGGTGCTGTGTTACACAAAGTGCTGGACACATGTTGGCAGCAGCAGGACTCTTGGGGAATCCAGTGGCCAAGGGCTCGGGATGACAACACTCTTCTAGGACTTCCTTGTTTCAAAGTTCAGTGATCTGTGTAGCATAAGTGTAGGAGACTGGGAGTCATCAGGAGCAGGACAGCAGAGGCACAAGGACAGCCAATTAGGAGGCCACAGCCGGTTGAGCCGTCAACTTCTAGCGGCCTCCAAGGTAACAAGGGGGTGCGGTATAGCCTTTGCTCTCTGAAGTCACATTGTTACTTGCCACAAACACTTCTCCGCCTAACCTTTAAGATAATTAAACAAATGAGAAATGAACCAGATTCTAGCCCCAAACCTTCTAACGCTCTGGTCTTTAGTACTAATGAACTTGTACCAGCCTTACCACCTGCCTGGACCACGTGTGGGAGAAACCGGTAACGAGGCCCTGCTGCCCTGATGAGGGTGCTCATTAAGGAAGCCACTTGGTTTGAAGACCCACCCTGGACAATCTGATGGTGGATTTTATTGAAATAATTTTATAAACAAGGCTTCAGACAGGGTTTTCTCCTGATGAGTGTTCCAAGCTCATTACCACCCTCATGAAGACATTTAAAGAGATAAAAATAAAAGTCTAGGATTAAAACACTTTCACCTTTAGGCAAAACAGTCTCCCTGGGCTTCAGCTTCCTTCATCTGTAAAAGGGGCAATGGTATTTCCCTTTCCAGAGCGTCTGAAGAGCTGGTGCTGAATTCTAGGTTGGGTTCCTGGCAGTTGGGAAAGAAGAACTCATAGATGTGATTATTTTTAATAGCATGAAGAACCCAACATGATAAATAGATGTCTGGTCTCTCTTAAGATGGGGCAAGCACCATGTGAAGGAGAAACACACACATTGCAGTAAATCAGCTACGGGTCTGGGAAGCCCACCTGGCTTTAATTAGACCGATATTCCGCTTCCAATATGGCCTTCACTCTGAGGGGTTTTTTTAGGCTCGTGACTGTTACCACAGAATGACTCAATGTGTTCGTGGCACAGCTACTACAGAAGCAGAGTGACCCAAGGAAGGTGTTCACAGAGAGAGACAGGGGCCCCAGAGTTCGGTGCAGCTGGACACCTCATGCCTCACTCAGCTGCCCTAAAGCAAGAGGCAGGGGACTTTAAAATCTCTATGGACCACGGGAGGGATAGTCCTGCATTGTAAACTCATTCCACAGAGCCAAGCCCAAGAGTCTGCACAGAAGCATCACGCCTAAGAAGTGTGAAGGAGCTAGACGGGATTCAAAGATGATTGACATGCCTCTTTCTGAAGGCAGTGACATCTTCTAGTGTCTTAAATAGTAAGAGAAGAAGAAGAAGAAGAAGAAGAAGAAGAAGAAGAAGAAGAAGAAGAAGAAGAAGAAGAAGAAGAAGAAGAAGAAGAAGAAGAAGAAGAAGGCGGCAGAGGAGGAGGAGAAGGAGAAGGAGAAGAGGAAGAGGAAGAGAAGAGGAAGAGGAAGAAGAAGAAGAAGAAGAAGAAGAAGAAGAAGAAGAAGAAGAAGAAGAAGAAGAAGGCGGCAGAGGAGGAGGAGGAGAAGGAGAAGAGGAAGAGGAAGAGGAAGAAGAAGAGGAAGAAGAAGAAGAAGAAGAAGAAGAAGAAGAAGAAGAAGAAGAAGAAGAAGAAGAAGAAGAAGAAGAAGAAGAAGAAGAAGGGGGCATTTTAACAGCAGAGCCTCAGGTCTCTGGGATTAGACAAAGGGAAGTTAGAGATGAAGGGAGCAGAAACAGCATGTCTTTGCTGGGAGATCTTAACAACCGAATGGCTGATTGGAGCTTTCTAGAATCAACCCCATCATCCATGACAGAGTTCAGCTGCTCTATGCACTACTAGATATTTCAAATAAATAATTTAAAAGTCCCTAGCTGCCAGTGCCAAGTTCAAATGGATTTATGGGGCATTTGGGCCGCCCGTTGTCAGGCTGGGAGACTTAATGAGAGGTTGGCAGTGCCTCAGGCAATGAGTACGCTCTCCCGAGGGTCCTAAGAGCAACATCCATCTCCTGGGCTCTCTTCTTGCTGCCCCAGCCTCCAGGACCACGGTCCTTGCTCACTCTATTTTACAGGCTTTATCTAGTCTCCTTTGTTGACTGACAGCGGCCACCTGCACATACTACAGGGCTCATACAGGCTGTCTAGACAATGGAACACCTTACCTGGTCTGCACCGCAGCCTCTTTCTGGACACCAGCGGGGGGTGGGGGGCAGTGTTGACGATAAGGGCATCGCAGAGAGCAAACGGCCCAAAGTGGAGCCAGAGGAACCTATGAGATCATCCGGAAGAGCTTGGGAATTCACTGCCATTTGCCTACTTGGCTTCGGATGAAAAGCATATCTTAAAGCTGCTCAAAATGTGTCTGATTCATCTGTAACTGAGAATGAGACCAATCAGGGATAAGAAGTGAGTAAAAATCCTTGTGATCACAGAGCCAAGAGAGCCTATTTTAAAGCACTTAATGTATTTTTTTTCTTAAAGATATATACACCAACTGTAATTAAGCTCCTTCTCTCCTTGTGATCTTGGCGAGATGTTAAAAAAGAGATAGAGGGAGGGAGTTGACTTGCCAAGTGGATTTTTCTAAGCGTTCTCAGCTCTAATTAAAAGTCCTTTGTGCAGGGCCAACCAGCAATCAGCTTCCTAATTAGAGTTGAGCAAACTGCCTCGGTGAACTGTGGATTTCTGTGAACCCAGGAATCTGGGGGGAAGTCTGTCTATTCGCAAAGGGCCATCTTTTGAAGCTCAGACACCCAAGCCCTGAAAGGCACAACTCACAAAGCAACTTCACAACGCCACTGTTATTGGGCCAACTATTTTCGCCTTCTAGTGGCCCACTGGTGCCCTCCACATTGTGCAAAACCATGGCTGACAGCATCACCATGAGACATTATATTTTTTTAAAAAAAAAATGTCTGGATATAGCATTATGCGTGAATTAAAATGCTAGCAGCTTTGTTCCTTGTTAGTTTCAGACAGAGACGCCTGCAACCTAGGCTGGCCTTGAACTTGCTGTGTAGCTGAGGGGAGTCTTGAACTCTGATTCTCCTGCACCTACCTCATGGGTACTATTGTAGGTACAGCCACACTTATGGGATGCTGAGGAGTAAACCCAGGGCTTCACGTATGCTAGGTGTGCGATGTACACTATGACTACAAACGAGCTACATCCTCAGACCCCAATATGCCAGTGTCTCCTCAGTTAAATGCCCACCAAGCATACCATCCTATCTTTAACTGGATAGTCTTCAGATTCTCAGGAGCCATCGTGGTAAACAGACACACCAGTGCTTGTTGCTTCCCAAATGCAGCACAAAGAACTGCCATTTCCCCCATCACAGACAGGACCGAGGATCAGAACAGTCAAGTGACTGGCTCTAATTATCACTAGAAAGGACGGAGCCTGGGTTCGCCTGCAGTCTGTCAGGCTCCAGTTTGTGCTTTCCTGCTCCCCGCCCCAGCCCACTGAGTACCCACACAGCACTTAGCCGGAGCAACGCAGTCTCATTTGAGCCCACCCTCCTGATTTGCAAGACCCATACTTCCACACTGAGACCTTCTGAAACGCAGGCTATCAGCAGAGAGATTTTCCTGGAGTATAAACTAGAAGACACTGCGAGTCTTCACTCCCAGGATTGTAGCGAGAACACCAACAATGGTACCTTGTCTCACCCCATTGGAGAGGAACAGTCCCAAAGCCACAGCACCCAGGGGAGATGCACCCTGGCTTGCCCCATCTCAGGAGTACCTCTCTGACTCTCCCCTTTCCTAGAAACATAGGCATTTCGAAAGAGGGCTCACTTATGATCACGTGATCGTCTTGCTGTTCTCATGTGGGTCAGAGGCATGAATATAAAGAGATAAAGCCTTATTCTCAGCTCTCAGGGGGCTGAGGCAGGAGGATCAGTTGAATTGGGGAGTCTGAGGCTGCCTGGACAACATAGGAAGATTTGTTTAATAACAAAAGCAAAAAGGGGTTGGGGAGGCTTTCAATGGGCTTTCTTTACATTGCTTTTTTTTTTTTTTTCCAGTTAAAAACACTGGATGTTAATATGCTTGCACTCTTCACACGGTGAAGTGGGGAGGGTGGGTTGCAAGGTTTCACTTGGAGCAGGCCAGGCTGTGGGATGAGGCGACTGCAGCCTCAGAGCAGAGACAGTCAAGAGAGGAAGTCTCAGACAGCGGCAGACATGGGAAAACAAAAGAGAAATGAGAGGAGAATAAAGGGAACATGGCAAGCTGCAGACAAAGGCCTTCCTCTCCAGAGCTGCACGCAAATCTGAAGTTTTTAGAAAACACAAAAACAAAACGAAAACCCCACAGGCCCACACAAGTAAGCTTTTGCTGGTCTGTTCAGGGCTGGGCACAGGAGCTCAGCTCTGGTGTTATCACACAGGCTGGGGTCCCGGGATCTTCTTTCCCAGGAGCTGATGTGGTCTCGCCATGGCACCTGGTGGCAGGCGTCAGCAGGTGGGGTCAGATATGCAATCCCATGGTTGGTGCTGTGCTCTTCGCTCTGCCTAACTCCTTTGCCTGCCCACCTCCTTGGCTTGGCTACCACTGGGGTTCGAGGGCTCAGCTTTATTCAAATTTGCTGCTTCAGTGTTTGGTATGTGGCTGGCTTTTCCCCTTTGCAGATGAGGAGAAGCCAATAGTATCAGCCTCTCTCTGCACAAACGAGATACTGGCACTTAGTGTTCCCTAGACGAATAAGGTCCCCAATGCAGTAGCAAGTCACATGTACGGAATTTTAAACTCTGACAAGAACCAAGCAGGCAGGATAGAAAGTTTACGGTCTTACTAACAGGTCCCACCAGACCTCCCAGAGGGACGAGTTGGGAGGAAAATAAAATGTTTCCGAGGTGAGCAGAATTATTTCTGGAATGTTAAGTTGGAAGAAGACAGTACGTCAATTCAGGGTGCGCGTCTCTGTGTTCTCCTTCCAATTGTACGTCTCTGAAACCCACGGGGCTTCAGCCTTCTCTGAAAGCCAGGCTGTGGGACTAACGAACCTGGAGGTCCCAAAACAGGTAAAACCGTTTCCACGCACGTGAGCGTGGATGTGTGTGATTTATCTGACCCCCTGGCAACATATAGAAATGAACATATTCCGACGGTCTACATAAGAGGGAAAAAACGCCACCCTGAGACGGAGGAGACTCTGTGATGAGTGTGTGCCCGTGCTTCTTTCCTTCCCTGTTACATTCTTCCAAGCCACGATCAGACAGTGTTCCCACCAGGGTGACACATTGCTTTTCTCTTTCGCCCCAGATTGTCTTAAGTGCCGATGACTTGCCAGGCGCTTCGCTGGTTGTTTCTTTACTTGCTGACAAGTTGAGCTGGAGTTGGCTTTTTCGTAGTCCATATGATGACTTAGTCTCGTGTACGTTCACAAGGCTTGGCTCTGTAACTGCCAATTATCCGTGGAGTACGGTTGTCGTTGTCATAGTGCCTCTCTCCAGAGAGGAATGTCGAGTGGGTTAGCGCTCTCCCTAGCTGGGAGGGCTTGCTTTCCAGAGTTCAGCATGGTAGGAATACAAGGAGAGTGACCTATTTTCAACAGTATAATAGTTGCTGTGGACCTAGAACATCAATTTTGCAAAACAAAATGGAAATGGTCTATTCCAAAAACAAAACAAAACAAAACAAAAAACAACCTAATATGTCTTTTGATATCCTTTGAGAGTTGTGGAGTTAAATCTGCAGAACCAGGAGCTTGGACAGGCTTGATTACACCGTGGGTGCCTAGACTTCTGTGCCAGGCTGGTTTCACTCATGCTAAGTGACTTTGCTGATGAGAGCTGGCATTCATGCAACAGCCAGCGCTAATCTCTCAGCGTGAGTGACCACGCTTGCCTTTCTTCAACGGTAATCGCATAGGCAAGGTCCTAGCATCAGCTCCGCTTGACAAGTAAGGCAACTGGGTTTTAGGAATATAGTCACTTGTCCAGATCAAATGCCAGTTAAGAGCTCTTCGCCTATGGCACAGTTTCTTTTTTACCGTATGTGTTTAGAGTGGACACGAAGCTTTGGCATACCATTACCTATCACCTTCTGTATTTACTTTTGTGGTAAGAGCATCGGCAGTATACTCACACAGCAAATGTCTATGATGTGGTAGCCACATAGCCACAGCCCTCGCGATGTGCTTTAGATCCCTAAGCTCACTCATCGTGTGTAACCGTAACCGTATATCCTTCGAGCTTCAGTCCCCCACCGATTCTCCCACTCTTCTGTACCCCTTATAAACCGACTGTCCTACTCTACCACTGTACGCTTGGTATATTTAGGTCCTACATGTGAGGTCATGCACTATGTTTGACTTAACTCACTTTGTATAGATCCTCCAAGCTCAAGTCTCTTAATGGTGTTAGGAATGATGAAATCTCCCTTATTAAGGCTGAATGGTATTGGAGTATCTATTATGATATCTGACACATAGAAGATGTCATAGCTCTATGTGTGTCATACTGTGAGTTGTAATGAATGTGTAACGTGGAGATCTCTGTTACTCGTTCATTACAGCCTTCTCAGTGGCCAAGACACAGAGATAGTTCCGTGTCCACGAGAAGATTCATAGATTAGGAAACTGTGCTATAGGGCTAACATGTACAAGACGCCCAGGCCAATTCACAATTCCCTTTCCTCCAGACAGCATAAAGACCCCATCCTTACCTTGGCCAATGCTGGTCACCTTTTGTAATAACCATTTTGATGGATGAGCCCTGAGCAGTCACTCAGTTGTGAGGTGCACTCCCTGATTAGTGTTGGTGAGCGTTTTATATACGAGTTGGACAATTTTTTAGTTCATTTTTAAAATCCCTACTCAGATAGATGTTTTTGCCTATTTCTAATTGGATTGTTTGGGTTTTGTTGCTGTTGTTGTTGTGGTTGGAGTCATGTGTGTTTTTTATGTAGCTTAAGTTCATTACTTTAACTTTGCAAACATTTCCTTCCACAAGCTGCTTGTTCATTCCGTTGGCTGACTTGGCTGTGCGGAAGCTCTGTTGTGGGTGGTCCTGTTTATTTATATCTGCTTTTGTTGCCAGTCTTTCACAAAGCACGGGAAGAGTTATGGCTGGGGTCACGGAAGTTTTCTCCTGCACCCCGTTCTAGTTTGATGGTTTT
Organism: Rattus rattus; assembly: GCF_011064425.1. Classification (NCBI taxonomy): domain Eukaryota; kingdom Metazoa; phylum Chordata; class Mammalia; order Rodentia; family Muridae; genus Rattus; species Rattus rattus. The sequence goes on from NC_046154.1 coordinate 110,832,700, forward strand.
AGATTTTTACATCTAGGAGTGGATTCCTGTGTCCAGCATAAGGTAAGACAGTCTCATGCTTCGGTATGTGGTTATCCATTTTAAACAACACATTTCTTAAGAAAACTATCAGCCAGGAGGGGAAGCACACACCTGTAATCTTAGGAAAACGGATCATGAGTTTGAGGCCATTCTGGGTTATAAGAAAGAGAGAGACGGAGGTGAGGGGAAACACTTCTCTGTTGTATCTTCTTGATGGCCTTGTTGAAGATCCGTTAGCTTTATATAGTTGGGGTTTTGTTCCATTGGCCTGTGTGTCTGTTTTTATGACAGTAAGAAATGTCTTGACTACTGTAACTTTTAAATATAAATTATAATCACAAAACATGATGCCTTTTGTTCTTCTCTCTCAAGATTTCTTCAGTTATTTGGGCTCCTGTGACCCACTTTTTGATGGAGACAATGGTGAATGCATGGGCTATACCTCTGGTCTATCACCTTCTCTCCAATGGCATTTCTTGGCTTTCCTCTCTTCATCTGTGAGCATCAGTGGCATTAACCTTGCTCTGCAGATGGGGAAGCAGAAACTGTGTCCTAAGGCAGGGAGGGGTGTGGTCTGAGTCAAAGGCAACTTTCTCTATGTGGACGGCTGCTTCAAGGCAAGATGCAGGTAAAGAACAAAGAGCACAGAGTGTCGAGTCTTTGGACTCCCTTCCACTGTGTCACATCACCTGAGGTCTTTCACCTTTACAGTTGTGCCACGTCTGTTCTTAGAGTGGTTTTGGAAACAGAGCTGGTTTTATGAGATCCGTAAATTGCCTATAAAATGTAAGTCTTGAGTAATGTGGTTAAATGGTTACTCTTCCAGTGCCGTGGATGCCTCCCCAGCCAGGACAGAAGCTTGAGATCTAATACTGTTATTCAGGGATGTTAGAGGGTGGGATGACATGGTTGAAATGAATTCCTGGAACTTCACTGCCATTTCTCCCATTTCTGTTTCCATACTGTTACTTGGGGTTCTTTAGAGGAGAACTGATGGACAGACGGGACAAATATTGAAACTGGATTTAGTAAACTGACCGATACAAGATGGTCAGATAGTCCCACCATGGCCATCTCACACTGGAGAAGCCAAGAATCCCATCGTTGCTTAGTTCATGAGGTTGGACGCTTTAGTAGTCCCAATTTGGTGCTGAAGGCCTGAAGCGATCCTGGAGGGTTGCAGTCTTCATTGTACCTGGGAACCCTGAAGAAGCTGGTTCTAGTATCAGTGATGGAAAAGAGCAAGGGCAGTGATAGGGTAGATGAGCTTGCCAACAAGAGTAAGGCAAACAGAAACAAACCAAAACAAAAAAACCCTATTTCCTGACTTCTATGTGGATTCCAGAGATCAAACTTAAGTCTTCAGACCTGGTATGCACTCCTCAGACTGAGAATCTCCCCAGCCCAGATTCTTTGTTTTTAGCTAGGAAATATTTTATTCTTTAGGGATGATAGACAGAGGCATTTTGAATATTATAGTTTTTTTTTTTTTTTTTTTTTTTTTTTTTTTTTTTTTGAGCTGGGGACCGAACTCAGGGCCTTGCGCTTGCTAAGCAAGTGTTCTACCACTGAGCTAAATCCCCAACCCCTATAGTTTTCTTATAAGGACAATTTCATTAGTGTCTGACTGGCTTTCTTTAAGTCCCTCAGTTTCAGATGTTCCTTCTTCTGTGAGTAGATGCTAAATACTATTATGATAGTTAATCTCGGTTGTCAACTTGAATGGACCTAGAATGAACTAAAAGGCACGATACTGGGCATTCTCAAGAATTTTCTTAGATTACTTGAAGCAGGAAGCCCCACCCTAAATGTGGGAAGCACCTCCTGTGGCAGACCAGAGAAAAGGAAGGTGCAAAAGGAAAGAAAAGTGTAGTTGGATGTGGTGGCTCAGGCCTTTAATCCCAGCACTTGGGAGGCAGAGGCAGGCAGATGATGATGAGTTGGAGGTCTACTTGTCAATTTCCAGGCCAGACTCTGTCTCAAAAAAAAAAAAAAAAAAAAAAGTAAGATATGATGGGATATAACCCCAGTTGTGTAGAGAGGGAGACAGGTAGATCCTCAAGCTTCTTGGATAGCCAGAAGATAACTCAAATGGCCTCAGGAAGTTCCTGAAACTAATCAAGTTCACTAGGTCCCACCCTCCCAAGAGTAAGCAAAGAAGATTCAGACAACATAACCGCAAAGAAGAGACTGAGTCAAGACCAGCTTCCTAGAAGAAACAGAGACCAAGACATTTGGGAAGGACACGCTCCAAACTTTTGAGCTGACTGCAGGCTGTGCAATGTGCTCCAGGTTCCTGACTTTTCTGAGCTGTCACCTGTGCTGTGGTAAACTTTGGTGATGCAACTGTCTTTAAGTCATTTCTGCTTTTGTAAGTAACCTCTCACCCATATTCCTTTAACTAAGCCCAATAAAACTTATGGTTCACCGTATTGGATTTTGGTGATATCCATACTTTGGTATGTCAAGGGTGTCCTATGTGGGGGGTGGGGATGGGGAGGAATAGATGTGTGTGTTATATCTCCCCAGGAAAGTCTTGTCAGATAACAATGGCCTAACCTAATTGCTAAGTTCAGGTTCACTGACAGACACTGTCAAAATTCAGTTGATGGCTCTTTGTGATGGCACATGTTTGAACACTTGGTCCCAGTTGGTGGTGCTGTTTGGGGAGATTTTGGAACCTCTAGGAAGTAGAGTTTTCCTGAAGGAAGGACGTAACTGGAGGAGGTCTGTGAGAGTATATAGCTTGTTCCACATCTAGCTCACTTTCTGTGCTTCCTGTGTGTAGCTGGATTTCTCACCACCACAATGGTGTCTTATCCCTCTGGGGACAAAGTAAATACTATAGTCTTGAAGTTGTTTTTGATCGTGGTTATTTTATCACAGCCACAGAAAAGGAATATGATAAGGAACAATAGCAAAGGTTGACCTCAGATCTCCCACACAGACATAGACACAGAGGCACACATAGACATACACACAGACACATACACATAGACACACGAATACATACGTAGACACAGACACACACATAGACACAAAGACGCACATGTAGACACACATACAGACACGCACAGAGACACATATACACACAAGACATACACAGACCCAGAGACACACAGACACAGACACAAAGAGAGACACACAGTCACATACACAGACACATAGAGACAGACACACACACACAGACACACACAGAGACACAGACACACACACAGACACACCCACAGACACACACATAGACACACACACACAGAGACACACCCACAGACATAGACACATAGACACACAGACACACAGACACAGAGACATACACTATGTGTATATATATACATTTACACACAGACGCATTTACACACAGACATACCCAGAAACACACATGCACATAAGGAATCTTGTGATTAGAACATGTCAAAAAGGAAAACATCTTTTAGCCACACATAAAGGCAAAAATAAGCCCAGTGGTCTGTTTGCTTTATTTAGTCTTTGATAGAAATAACCGTTTGGTTATAGTTTTGTTCTGTTCTTCCAGGCATCCAGACGTCTGGTGCACATGCTGAATTCCCAGAGCCTGTCTGGAGACATGGGCGGGCTCTGCTCCCCTGACATCTTTCCCCAGAAGCCCTTCTGTTTCTCCCCCTTTCTCCCTCCTGGATTCTTCAGCAAAAAAGGCTTACAGCTTGAGAGGGCAAAGTTTCTAGTTTACAATCCCTGCTTCCCCCAGTGCTAAGGGCATATCAAGCCGTGCTTAATGCATGAGAAGGCTTAATGAAACTTAGCATTTTGGTTCTTGACGACTGGCCAGTTCACACGCCACTGACTCCCAAAGGATTCATAGTAAGTCTTTAACTTGACCCTTAGAAAGCATTTAAGAAAATTCAGGGAACCCATCAAAACAAAACCCACAACCAGATGCTGAGCTGTGAGCTATGAGCAGCAGGCATGTACTGGTCAAGGAATTAGATTACTCAAGGTGGTGACTCATTCAGCAACTATGTAGTGTTTGTGGTCGGGGAAGCCTTTGCCAGAACATGACTAAAATCTATTGGCAGCTTCTTAAAAGGAATCATGACGGGGCCTAAACCAATGAGTATGTAAGTGTGCTGGGTATTTTTTTTTTCCCCTTTCTTCTGTGTTTTTCACTAAGTCAGAATCAGAGTGTAAGAAAACACCAGCCCTCCTGACATTGGCTATTATAGAATAGTCTATGGAACATTCCCAACAGCTACCCAGTGGGGCCAGGACATGTATGTGTGTGTGTGTGTGTGTGTGTGTGTGTGTGTGTGTGTGTATGTGTGTGTTGTTTGTTTGAGGTGTGTGGGAGGTGTGAGGGTGTTTTTATTTTGAGGTGTGTGTGTGTGTGTGTGTGTGCACGAGTGCATGTGTGTGTGTATGTGTTTGTGTGTGTATGTATGTTTGTTTTTGAGGTGTGTGGGGAGGTGTGAGGTGTTTTTTTTTTTGAGGTGTGTGTGTGTGTGTGTGTGTGTGTGTGTGTGTGTGTGTGTGTGTGTTGACAATGACCAAGATTGTAATGGGCAAAGAAATCAGATTTAAACAAACTGTTAAAGATGTGCTCTGGGTAATTTACTTTTTTACATTTATTAATTAATTTAGTGTGTACATGTTTGTTTGCAAGTGTCAGGCACACCTGGAGATCAGAGAACAAATCCGACAGTCAGTTGGATCTCTTCTTTCACCACATGGTTCTGAGGACCAACGTCAGGCTCAGTGGTGAGTATGTTTTCTTCTTAAGCCATCTCCCCAGCCCTGTTCTTAGTCATTTAAAGAAAAGCCTAGAAAAAGGTATCCAAATGTGGTTGTTGTGTGAGTTGCTTAGGACTGTTGCAAACGCCATTAACAGAGTGGCTTAGCAGAGACGTCTTTACTCGAAATCCTGGAGCTGAGTAGCCTGATATCGAGGTGGGTGGAGATGAGTTACTGACTGTGCTCTGTGCTCTTTGGCTTGTAGAAGCATAATTATTATTGCCTGGTTTGCCACATGGTATTTTCTTTGCACATACGACTCTGAGCGTCCTCTTATAACAAGGACGCAGATACTGGGTAACGGGTTCACCCTGCTCCAGCATGATCTTCCCATCCTAACGCGTCACATCTTCAGCATGCCTGTTTCTAAATAAAGTCACATTGTTAGGTACAAGGGTCAGGACTTCAAAGTCTGGATGTAGTGGAGAAGAAGGAGAGTGGACATGTGACAGTACCTGTCAGCTAGAAAGAGTGAAGAGAGGCGAGCAATCCACTTGAAAATATGTCTTGTTACTCAGACCATAAAAACGTTAGAGTTTTCAAAAAGCTTGAGTTCATTTTACATTATAAGGAATGGCCATTTAGAGAGAGAGATTCAATAACCTCAAACAGGGAATTCATCCCAGCAAATGTATTTTCTTATTGTCTGAGTGTCGTGTCAACACCAGGGCATGAAAGAAAGAAGATGCCACCTACCGGATCAGTGATTGAGACAGGACACAGGAAAATTAGCAATACAGGTGAGGTAGGAAATGATTGGCAAAACTTGGAAAAAATTTGCTTATGGATCTTATGTTTTGAGAAAGGCTGAGCCCAGCAGCTGCCCCATACTCCTGGGGCAGCAGAGGGAATAATGTGGGTGTTAGTGTGGCTACCGCAATAGAGTGGGTTATGTAAACCAGGATGGGCATGATCAGCAGACAGATGTCGGTGTTGGCATAGTCAAAAAGAAAGAGTAGAAGAAAGCAGGTCACAATGACTGCAGTTCCGGGCCCCAGTAAGGTGTCAGCCTTGCAGTTGAAGTTCTTTATCCCTGACTCCAGACACAAAAGAACATCTGGCATTGAAAATGCATGACCAGGAAGTGTAATAACCCACCCTTCAGTAGGGACCCATGTGTCTATTCATGAAGCCTGTTCATTACTGTGGGGACTACTGCCAATATGTGTGTGTGTGTGTGTGTGTGTGTGTGTGTGTGTGTTTATGGTTTGTATATGTGTGTGGGTGAGTCTATATGTAGTAGTTATGTGTGTGTGTGTGTGTGTGTGTGTGTGTGTGTATATGTGGTATGGTGTGTATGTATGTAATGCCCATGTGTGTGCGTGAAGTTATAGTGTGGTGTATATGTGTATGGTATGCTGTGTGTGTGTATGTATCTGTGAGTATATATGAGTGTGTGGATGTGTGAGTATGTATGTATGTATGTATGTATGTATGTGTGTGTGTTTATGTATATGTGTGTATAAATGTGTGTAGGCTTAGGTATGTGTATGTATGAATCTGTGTGGCTGTGTATGTATGTGTGGTATGGTGTATATGTGTGTAGTACGTGTGTGTGTGTATGTGTGTGTTGGGGAATATATGGCATGCTGTGTTTATGCTGTATGTGTGTGTGGTGTGTCTGTGTGAGTTAATGGGCACACAATCAAACTTATACAACTTGCCAGAGGCATTTGTTCCTGTCCCCTGATTAGATTAGAGGCTCAATAAGAGAAAGGCAGTGTTCCTGGAGCATCCACAGGGTGAGCTGACAGGAGGAAGTGAGTTGAAACTCTAAAGTGGCAGCTCTGACTTTTCTCTGTGGGGGCAGCTTTTGTGGGAATCACCATAACCAAAAATTTCCTTGCACATAGATGACTTTTGAACAAGATTCGTTAGGAACCTGAATATCTCTTAACTTTCTGTCATAATTGTGTGTCACTTTAAAGTCTTTCTAGCTCCCCGGGGTTTTAAGTGCAATGAATCTACACTAGCACAGCCCTTTCCAATAGATCCAGAGCCTTAGACATCATAAAACTTTATAGCAGAAAGTGACCTTGGAAATGATCTATTTCAATGCTTCATTTCACAGAGAGGGAAATTGAGTTATCCAGGGGTTAAATGACTTGTCAAAGGTTAGCATTCAGGAAGAGGCAGAAGCAGGCTTTAATCTCATTTCCTGACCCCCTTTGTCTACCAAAATCATGTGTGATGCTCCCAGAGCCGGGCTGTAAACTAACGAAGAAGGATCTTGCTCCAAGTAGAACACTGAATCGTGAGCGACCCTGCTCTGCCTTTGTGTGGGACAGTAGTCTCTGGTATATATTCAAAGCATATGCTAATGACCACTTTTCTATTCTTGGGCAGTTCTGAAATTTCAGAGGATTCAACCAGCTGCCTATAGAACGGAAAGGGAGCCACGGGTTCTTTAGGGAAGGGAGAAGAGGTGTGTCCTTAGGTCTACCCTGTGTCCCCTTTGTCCACTTACCAGTTGTTAACAATGTATATATACATTGTATCTTCCAGAGAATAGTGTGCATGGTCTGTAGGCGTTGGAAGATATAATTTATACATTGAAGAAATAAAGAACTCCTCTCAGATTTCCAGTACCCATCTTTCACACACACACACACACACACACACACACACACACACACACACACACACACACACACACACACCCTACATGGTCTTAGCATTGTCTCTGATTAATTCAGACCCCTGAAGTTCACGTTGTCTCAAGAGAAATGTGCTTCCGACTTCGGAGGTTAAGTCTAAAGGAAATTGAGTGTGTTTGCTCGATTTTAGCAGTTTGACCTCTGAGTATATGGTCAGCAGGACGGGGAGTGGGAGTGGGCCGCACACAAGCCGAATTAAAACAAAGCCCTGGCATCACTCAGGAAAGCCTTCTCCCACCTGCTTTTCATTTCCTCTGGTTATTTCTGGTAATGAAGGTTGGAACTGCAGCTATATATTTTGAGGTCTTGAAGGTCTATATATTTTTTCCTATACAATATGCTAGTGATTAAGTATATGTCTCTGTTGTCCACAGAAAAAGACAAGGCCTAACTGTTCCTGAAAGCACCTTAAAGGGTATTTCCTTAAAGATTGACCACACCTGCCTTTCAACTTGGCCTTTTGTAGGAATCTACCTGGATGTCTGCCTGCCACAGTGCAGCCTTCCAACCTGGCCATTGTCATCCGAGATTTTCTTTATCATTCTGAATGCTGACTTTGGCTTTCATGAATGGCTAGAATGACACCTTGGAATAATAAAGTCCACTCATTTTTAAATATGGCGGGAGACGTCTCAGGAAGATTGAGGGCATTCGGATGGGAAAGCAGCCCTTCCTGAACTCACTTCTTCTTGGACTTTTAATTCTCCAGTCATCCCTCAGGCAGGAATGATGTCTGGATCAGAAGAATGGAATGCATGGCTCAAAAAATTGCCAATTGGAGCCCTCCCTTGGGAGCTTTTAGCATAATTTGTGATTGAGTTCAAGCCTGGAATTTGTCCCGGCCCCTAATCAATCCTTAGGTATTTCTGTTCTTTTCATGTTCGTGGGGCAGGCTGCCCATCTTGTTATGGCCTTCCCTTGACATTCTGAAATACAACGTATTGATTGTCACTTTGCTCTCCCCTGTCTGGTAGCTTCGTAGACTCTCACCGATGAGAGGGGATCTGTACTATGTATTCACGTGCACAAGAGTTGCATTCTTGGGACTCACATTGGTTCGAGTGTCTGCTGTGCCCAGAAATCCTGAGAGGCAGTCAGCCCAGCCCCACCCTGCAATCTGATGTCTATATATTATGAAGGGGAAAGAAGAGGGCACTTGGATATATGCATCTGCTTGCAATTTCCTAATGGAATCTGGCAGAAGAGCCTCGCAATAGGATAGGTTCCAGTAAAAAGTGCATTCACAGAAGCAGTTCCCTCGGGCTTGACACCTATTTGCCCTTCGAGAGCACTGGGGAGATGAATCATGGAATGAGTCAGCGTTGGGTCAGCAAAGACTAGTGCTCTGATGGGGGAGGGAGGGGAGGACTCTAATTGTGTCCGTTTTAATCAGAGCATATGCTTAGAGGAAGAATCGAGGCAAGCAAGGTCCTGGAGGGGGAAACATTTAATTATCAAAGACCAGGACTTCTGTATCATGCTGGGTCTTAGTGCTGCAGTTGCCGGAGAAGGCTGCACTAGAAATTATCCTAAAGGAGAGAGCATGGTGCTGGAGCACGGGGCTGCCACTGAGACTAGAAGAGAACAGATTTGAGGAGTAGAGGTCTTCCCTCTCAGAGGACCACTCTCAGGTGTGGCGAGCATCTCGAAGCTAGAAATACAACTCGGAGGGGTTTCTCCGCCTTCATCTGTGTCAGTGTCTTTGGGTCCCCCCTGCCCCCTGCGTCTGAGTGGACCAGGGCTATAAATTTGAGCCAGGGATGTCAAAAACTTTCAAAAGCCTCTTGTGTGCCCCACCATACCATTCCCTTATTATGTCCAGCCTCACTTTAGGCCCCAGGCAGTGGGCTCAACGGTCATGTTTTGACATTGTGCCTTAATAAACCTTCCTCCCCCTGGGTTGTTTATGTCAGGTATTTTGCTACAGAGATGAGATCCAAACATTTACTTTCTTCAAAAAGATGACCCTTTTGTCATTTTTTCCCCTCAGCAATTCCTGACAGGTATAAATAAGGACCATATTTGTTTATGGTTCACATAAACAGCATGCCTAAGTGTAGATTCTTGGTTAGGGATACTTCCTTTTTCCAAATATTACGTTTATCTCTTTAACTTCATATGCATGCTATTTGCACATTAACTCCCGACTTTTTTCCCCGTCTGATTCCAGGTCCCCCTTCTCCTTTCTCTCAAGTTCATGGGTTCTTTTTTCTTTATCAGTTACACACACGATTGTCTTACTTGCTATTGCTATGACGATGATATTGTGAGCAAGGTAAGGTGGGGAAGAAAGGGTTTATTTGACTTACATTTGCATAATCTATCGTCGAATGGAGTAAGAGAGGGAACCTGGAGGTAGGAGATGATGCAGAGGCCATGAAGGGGTGCTACTTATTAGCTTGCTCACTCTGGCTAGCTCAACCTGCTTTTTTGATAGAACCCAGGACCACCAGACCCAGGGATGGCACCATGCACAATGGCTTGTGCCCTGCCCTATTAAAACTCTGGTTAAGAAAATGCCTCACAGGTTTGCCTACAGCCAAATCTTTGGGGACACTTTCTTAATTGAGGTTCCTTGCTCTCAGATGACTTTAGCTTGTGTCACAACACACACCAACACACACACACCACACCATACACATACACCATACACACACACCCCCACACCACACACACACACACACACACACACCCACACACACACACAAATAAATATATAATTATAGCATGCTGGGTTCATTTAGTTTTCTTTGTACATATGTTTTTTTAGGATTGACCAGTTGGCATTGGATAATCGATTATGAGCTCATCCCTGGGGAAGAGTATCTCTTTCTCATCTGTCAATTTCCTGTAGCTCTTCACTAGGGGTGCAGCCCTGTGAGATTCCCCCACCTATGTTGGAACGTGAACTGGTGTTGTCCTTGTTTAGGGCCTATGTAGGCAGCCATATTGTCGGAATTACTTGGGTGCTGCGTTTCTGCCCTAATATCCTGGTTCTCTGCCTTTCATCCTTACAGTCCAGAGGTCCTTACAATCTTCCCGTCCCATCTCACACAATGCTCTCATGTGTGGGAGCTGTGCTGTAGATGCATCAGCTGGAGCTGGCCAGAGGCTCCCTGTGTGAGTAAATGCACTTGAAGCCGCAATTAGGTTCCTCTCACTGTATCAGAGGTGTGATGTCACAGCACTTTCCAATGACCGCTCATTCTGGTTATGAACAGTCCACACCCTTAAAAGACCCAGTCTTCCTTATATCAGTGTGCATTATGTTTTTGAGGCCCCCCCTCCAACACTTCCCCTGAGGAATTTTCAAGAGAATGGTGGAAAGAAATGCATTTAAAAGGAGATCCCAATTGTTGTCAGAGAGGCTTCACCCAGCACCTGAGGGGAGCAGATGCAGAGACCCACAGCCAAACATTAGGCAGAGCTTAGGGAATCCTGCAGAAGAGGGGGGGGAGTTGTAGGAGCCAGAGGGGTCAAAGGTACCATAAAAAAACAGTCTACAGAATGGACTCATAGGGGCTCATGGAGACTGAGGCAACAGTCAAGGATCCTCATAGATCTGACCTAGGTATTCTGCTGAAATGTTATGGTGTTCTTGTGGGATTCCTAACAGTGGGAATGGGGATGACTGTCTCTGACTCTTTTGCCTGCTCTTGGGACACTTTCCTCCTGCTGGGTTCCCTTGTCCAGTCTTGATGTGAGGGTCTGTGCCTGGTCTTGTGACTTGCTATGCCATGCTCGGCTGATATCCCTTAGAGGCCTGTTCCTTTCTGAAAGGAAATGGAGGAGTGAATCTGGGGCATAGTGGGGATGGTGGGGAGGGACTGGGAGGAGTGAGGAAGGGAAAACTGTTATTGGGATGTTATATAAAAGAGAATAGATTTTTTTAAAAAAGGAGGTCCAGTCTAACATGATTTGGAAGGGAGTCACCTGACCTCATGAATATACCATTCACTTAATAAATATTCATTAAAACAGTTCTAAAGCCCACAACACAGAACCCAAAGCACTTAGTTCACCCTGCCCATTGCAGTCTTTCTCTGGAGTATACTGTCTGTCTTAGTTAGGGTTTTACTGCTGTGAACAGACACCATGACCAAGGCAAGTCTTATAAAGAACAACATTTAATTGGGGCTGGCTTACAGGTTCAGAGGTTCAGTCCATTATCATCAAGGCAGGAGCACGGCAGCATCCAGGCAGGCATGAGGTGGGAGGAGCTGAGAGTTCTACATCTTCATCTGAAGGTTGCTAATGGAGTTCCAGGCAGCTAGGATAAGGGTCTTAAAGCCCACACCCACAGTGACACACCTACTCCAACGTGGCCACACTTTCGATTAGTGCCACTCCCTGGGCCAAGCATATACAAATCATTACACTGTCTTTCTTTGCTATGTGTCTTGACCGAATTCTTTTCCTTCGATAACATAAGAAGCAGAAACCTTTGCTCGGTAACATCAAACCTATCGTTTTCCTGCTCCTTTTCCATTTCTTCCAACTAGTACTCGGGATGTGTTATCAAGACTATTGCCTAGAGCTTAGAAACAAAGGGAGGTGTCTGTGGGCCATTCAAGTTTGTTCTCAAGTATTAGCAAGCTAAGCTGAGATTCAACTGGAGACCAGAGGAAGGAAACACAGGCTTACTAAATTTACTACCGAGGAAGCTGAGGTGCTAAGGGATTAACACTCCCGTGGTGAACAGTGAACATTGGAGTTGACATTAGAGGCCAGAGTCAAAGTGTCTGGCCACTTTACTGCACTCCTCCCCACCCGACAATGACCTCATCATTGAGCTTACCAACAGCCAGCTGAGGAAGTCGGAAGGGATATCGTTACGCATCGTTGCTAGCTGCGGTCCCTGCAGATGACATTTTTCTGTTAAAAGGAAGGACAACTATATGACATCTCAGGGTGCACATAAACTAATCCCGGGGGGGAAGGGGGGGAGTGTCCTAGTTCAGTGAGGCTCATCCAGAAGGCCGTGGAAGCTGACCTCAGAGAGAGGTTTGCTCGCACTGTAGGTCTGCATGACCTCAGGTGTACGCTGCTCAATTCGTGGTTAGGCCTCCTGTGTTAGCAAACGCTGTTTTCAGGAAATAACGGCCAGCCTTCTATTGACTTGCATGTGTTCTTTCTCTTTGACAGGGAGGAGGGTGAGTTCAGGGAGAGGTGTGGCTAGCGGGGCGGGAGTGGGGGCGGGAGTGGGGGCGGGAAGGGGGAGGGGGAGGGGCGCGGTCCATACGCTGTAGCAACTGTGAGCGAGCGAGCGGGAGAGCTTTAATACTTCCTCAAGCAGGAGCCTGACCTTCTGCCACCCAGACAATGCTTACTTGCTCTTTTGGATTTTTTTTTTTTTTCTCCTTTTTCTTGCTCATTTACCACAGCTGTTTGTTGTTTTCTCAAATGCTAAGCTTTTTATAGCTCTTCAGTTACTTATAAAAAGTATCAGTTATTCAGGCCATATGAGCACCAGCTCCGTGCTGGTCTAATGAGCAGCCAGAACACTGAAGTCCTATTTCTGTCGCTTCTATTTTTTTCACTACCTCCTGCCCCCCTCTCCTGACTCTCACGACTTCCCTCTTTGGACTCGGGTGACTCCAAGATTTGGAATTCACTAAAGAGTTGGTCTTTGCTGTTTAGGAATAACTCTTCAGTGACTCACCTCCGAGTCTGTTCTCGGCTCTCCACAGTTGTACGAAGAGCTGAAGAATGAGGACCTCACCCTGCAAGCCACGGCTGCTTTTAGAGCTGTAGAGGGGCTCCCACCTGCACACGTGCACCTGTGCGCCCTTATGGCTGTCAAATCCCCACTAAGTACCTCACTAAACAAGTGACACGGTCCAGTCTGCAACCTCTGTGGAGAAGAGTGGGGGTTGGCCACAGAGGGAATCCTGCTAGAATCAGAAGGAAGAAGCCAGGGGAAAAGGTACATTCAAGAAAGGGGAGTTTGTCTATTTGAGGGAAGTAGGCAGTCTCTCTGGCCCTTAGGCGTTTTTTTAGGGTAACATCTGTGTGTTACCCACATATTCCGCAACCGATTCTTGTGATGAGCATACATCTTTGGGGAAAAGGTTATGGCCTTAGTGCAAGATGGCGTCCTTGCAAGCAACACGGAGAGGGTCCCGAGAAAAGCCAAGAGTGTCTTATTGGAGCTCTGCCTAGCAACACCTGACCCACTCTCTGGGCTGAGCCTGATTAAGCCAGGGATTCATTTTCAGGAAACAATACCCTCAGACTTGTTCTCTGGGTCCTGGAGGAGGTGAAGCATCCCTTTTAGAAAAGAGGACAAGTCATCTACGGTATATAATGGGGTGCTTTTATAGAAATGAGTCCTTGCTAACATGTTTTGAGGTAAAAATCAGACCTTATTACAATTATTAGCACTATCACTGTCTGTCTGTCTGTCTCTCTCTCTGAGTGTCTGTGTGTGTGTGTGTGTGTGCGTGTGTGTGTGCATGTACACATATATGTGTGACAGATCAAGTTACCCTGCAACTCTCCATGTAGCTTAAGTTAGCCTCGAACATCTGGCAATCCTCCTGCTTCAGCCTCTCAAGTGCTAGGATCACAGACATGAGTTTCCATGCTTGGCACATCTTTTCTTTTCTTTTTCTTTTCTAAGTAGAATCTTCCACACGTATGTGTGCAACACTGTGCTTTTACTACATCCCCATTTAGTTTTTCAATGCTCCGCATTAAGTTAACTTGCAGTTATGTGGATACACTGATGACTAATATCTACCGAGCACATTCTACATCCCAGATACCATCCATGCATTAACTCCATGAGCTCGGGGTAGGGGGACCTGTTATTGTATTAATTTTATGTGTGATGATATCGAGACCCAGAGAGCTCAGCAATGTTCCTACGGTGACAGAAGCAGGGTGTGAGTCCAGCCGCTTATTTTTCTTGTTACTTTTAATTGTTCACAATACATCTCAAACACCGTCATATAGTTGCCTTGCCTGCTCTTTGAGACCCGGAGCAAGGGAACACTTGGAACGCACGGACATCACACTGAGACACCTACCCAGGGGTGACAGTCCTGTGAATAAATGTGTAACAACACAAACGGAGTGAGAACTTGCTGAGACAGCGTGTGTGCTCCGGGGTGGCTGGGGCTTTGCTGCTCTTTAAGCAGGCCACGTCTGGCTCTGGCAGCAGTTTTGAGATGCTCTACAGCGACATGTTCCGAAGTCTACCTTCTGTGTTCGAGGCCAGACCTGCTGCGGCTCCTCAATGCCTTCAGTTCCATGCCCTTCAGAAAGCCACGTTCTGGATCTCCAGACTCTCATGGGTGACCCTGGACCCGGCCAGCGCTCCCCACTGCTGTGCTAGACCCTCTTCACGATGAGTATGTGGTCCCACGACTATATCTTTCTATTACAGATTAATAATTTAGGGTTCAGATACCCGTTCTCACTTGAAAATTATTCTGTGATATGAAAATCTACTTATCTTTCCTCTATAGTCTGAATCCATCCATCCCACCAAATGCATGAAGTACGGAAGTGCACAGACTTTCCATTTTCCGTCTACACTTTTCTCTTTACGTTTTTTGGAGGGAGGAGCACTTGCTGCAGCGTGTGTGTGTGTGTGTGTGTGTGTGTGTGTGTGTGTGTGTGTGTGTGTGTGGAGGTTAGAGACCTGGTGGAAGGAGCTCTTTCCTTTTACCATGTGGGTCTGGGGATCGAACTCAGGTTGTCAAGCTTGCAGCAGGAGCCTCTGTCCGGCCGAGCTTCTCCCCACCCTGGTAAGTCTTTCCATTTCATAATAATACCTTAGTGGTTTTTCCTTGCAAACATTATTTCCAGGGCTCTGTAGAAGAAATATGGGGTTATATTTTCATTTCTTTGGCTTTAGTTCACCAATCTTTTTTGTAAATAATTTTGAGTCAAAGAACACAGACAATTGGCCCACAGGATGTATAAAAAATATAGTCAAAAGAATTAGTCATTAATGTAGATTAAATAAGATAAGAACACAGACACACACACACACACACACACACACACACACACACACACACACACTCCGAAGGGCTAAAATTAAAATAACTGACAATCCCAAGTGCTCAGGAAATGTAAGTAAATCTAAACTCTCGGTTGCAGCAGAAATGTCCAATGACATGAGTACTTTGAGAAAACTAGTTTGGCAATTTCTTACCAAGTCTGAGACACTCTTAACACATGATTCACAAGTCCTACGGGTGGTCATAGAAATTTTCCTTGTATTTGTCCTAACCTGGATGTAACCCCAACATATACCAGCTGGCCAGCAGACAAACTAGTTGCCGTATGAACCCTAGAATATTACGTTGTGATAAAAATGAACTCTAAGATACTACGGTATAGACGAGAGTCTCGAATGTAACCGTTAACATGAAAAAAATAAAAAATAAAAAGCTAGAACAACAACAGGAATTCATCCCATTTATATGAAAATTCAGAGGCAGCAAAGTCACAGGACCTAAAGCAGGTCTTTGTCTGCATTTGTGTGAGTGGAAAAGCGGGGGTGGGGGTGGGGGATGGGGGTGGGGGTGGGATCACCCCGAAAGCTGCAGCTGATCTTACAGATGCGGAGGCTCTCACACCTGCACACACACAGCTATTTGCTTGGTGCTCTGAGTGTCTTTAGAAAAAAACACGAAGCAACACTTGGAAGTGGTGGAATGGTTCTGTTCTTTGGGCCGTTACTTGACTATGTGTTTGTTAAAACTCATTGAACTGTACACTTTAAACCGAACTTCAACAAGAGGAAAACATTAACATGTCTGCTGTCTTTGTAGCTCAACGGTATCTGAGAGATGATGATGATGATGATGATGATGACGACGCCGACGCCGCCGCCGCCACCGCCGCCGCCGCCGATGACGACGATGATGACTATTATTATTTTAGGTCTAGAACTAATAAGGTCCTTTGAACTCAGCCCCATTGACTTGGTCCAAAGTTAGTGGTCCGATTTTTTTTTTAACCTGACATCTTAAAACTGGAGCTGTCCCTTCAAGGGGACAAGGTGAAGCTGAGCCTGACGCCTCCCACCTGAGAATGAGAAGCTAGGTACGCCTCCTCACATCTGTGGTGCCAGCACTTGGGACTTTAATATTAGGATTTCCAGAAGTCTCTTTTTAGTGACTGAGATCACCCTAGTTACTCCTTCACTGAGGAACAGGCCTCAGCAGCATTTCGTTTTTCCCTAATACTAGCCCATCCCACCTAACCCCACATCTGCTAGGGACGGACACATGCGGAAAGCACTTGCTACTCAAAGTGTGGTCCTCAGCCTGGACACCGGCAACATCCAAAAGCTTCTTTGAAGTGCAAAAGGTCACACCCATTCACAGACTGATGGAACAGAAGCTCTTTAAGATTCCCAGGCACCCAGACCACAGCAAAATATTTCTTGTAAGCCTTGGGACTGGAGAGATGGTTCAGCCATTAAGAAGGTGGACTGCTCTTACAGAGGGCCTGGCGGCTTACAAATGCCTGTAAGCATTTGTAAGGTTCAGCAGGACTGCGTGCCTTTGTGAGTGGACCCACACACATGGACACACACAACTGAGAAAATATTAAAAATAGTTCTTGGGATTCTGGAGCCATTGTCCCTTTCTCCTTCTATAGTTGCTCTGAGCACTTCCCGAATTAAGCCTTGTACTGGAATCTTTTGTGACCCTCTGAAGGTCAGGCATTGGATCCCTTCTGTCAGAGTGAGCCCTTGGACTACTGGACAGGTTTCGTTTTAGCGCTTTGCCGATGTTTACTTACCTCGCGCTGTTCAATAAGTGTCTTTGTGAGGACGAGGAAGAAACGGCAGGTACCTGAGAAGCCTCTGCACACAGCCAGAAAGGGTTTGAACGGAAAGCCTGCTCTGCAGCACGGTTTACTTAATAAATGTTAAGTGAAAACATTAAATGTCCTTCCTGTCGCCCTGGAAGTGGCTTTCCAGGGCCCAGGTACAAAGACAGTTTTGTAATCCTTTCAAAGCACCTGTTGTTTCATTCCTCCTGGTTCCTATGTGGATGACTGTATTTACTCTCTGGGGTGTGCACTGAGTACTTAATGGTGGAGGGGTCTAGCTCTTCCAAGTTCTGGCTGGCATCTAAGCTCAGTTTAGTCTCCCTTACACAGAGGGCAGAACCCAGGGGAAAGCTGCTAGTGTCTGAAATGGAGTCCTTTCCCACCCCACAGCAGCTCCTGTGAGAGGAGAGCAGGGAGAAAGAGAGGGTGTGAGAACAGGGGTCAGGAAACAAGTCATCCGGCCTTTCTGAGCATTAGTTTTGTGCCCTGGACAGAGGAATTGGACTTGATGGTATGTGAGGTCACTACCAGGATTAAGCCAAGGCAGTGAAAGCCGGGAGGTATGCGGAGCCACGGTAAGTGCTGCTCTGTGGAGTCTTCATGAAGTGGGCAGAGACACCCTGCAGATTATCATTTCAAAGAGAAGAAAAAGAAAGAAAGAAAAAGAAAAGAAAGCTGAACAGCCACACAAGTTGGTTTCTCAGAGCCCCTGATCATTATAGATACCTTATACGTCTGCTGGGTTTTTGTTGTTGTTGTTGTTTGTTTGTTTGTTTCTTAAAGACAGTTCTGTACACAACCCTCATCTTCCAGATTCTCCTGTGCCGATGTAGCTGACCCCAGCGGGTGGCCCCAGAGGGTGGAGTCCGAGAGGCTGTGTGTAAGGTAACACCTAGAAGAGTGCAGAATGGAACAGAGTCCTGCATGCTCTCACGTCTGCCACCAGAGGAAGGAAGTTTAAGTCCCATCTGGGACACGGCTGGCAGGGTCGGATTTCGATATTTTGCCAGCATCAGCCGAACCTTCTCAAATTTTTGGTCGTGAAGAAGAGAAAGCACTTACTCACCTGGAGTCTACACAAATAGCTCTGTTCTGCATGGATAAAATGCAAAGGTGTCAAGGGCAGTTAGGTAGAGTCTGAGCAAGAGAGAAAACAGCTGCTTCCTCTCAGCCTGCTTCTCGTAGTCAAAACACCCAGGTAGGAAGGCTAAGAAAGTCATTTGTGTTGTGGTTGAGAATGTGGGCATCAAACTGTGTTTGCATCCTGTCCTGCCAGTTGCTAACTCTGTATCTCTGAGAAAGCGTTCCCCGGGTCGGTTTCCTCATCTCTGAAATGTGGACAGGAGGGGGAAGCCACTCCCCAGCTGGTCATGAGAGTTTAATGAGCGAATACGTAACAAATGCCTATGATAACACCTGTGGTCGGGATTCCAGTCATCTTAGCGATTACTGTGACTGTTACTAGTGACAAGGAAGGAGTGTGTAAGCACTTGGCTTTGCTTTGAACCTAATTCTGGGTAGAGGAGGTCAAGCCCAGCGTGTAAGGATTATAGACCATAGGCTGAGAAACAGCACCATCCAGATCAACAGGTGAGCCTGCATGCAGGTCAAACCTTGAAGAGAAAGCAAGAGAAAGGGAAACAACAACCCAAGGCAGGACAGGTAGTCTGATCTGTTGTCACACACACCCACCACAGGCTGACACAAGGCCGAGGGAACCTCTTTCTCAAAACCCAGAGGGAACTCAACCTCAACACCCTGGGAAAGAACACGCAAGTTGTAGAGTCACGGGAAGGACAATTTCCCATGGCAAAACTACATACGCGTGGGCTGTGGTTTACTCATCAGTCCCCGGGGTGTAGTGTGTGAGTCAGGTCCCCTCCCCCATCCTAATCTCGCTGACTGATAGATCCCAGAATTAAGAATACAAACCCCCAGGTGTGGGGAATTCCCAAGGCGCTGTAATTGGGAATTGAGTTTAGCCTCAGATGTGGTTTTAATTTTTCTTGGCATATCTCTCATCGGGTATTTGTGGTGGTTTGAACGAGGACATCTCCCGCATAGGCTCAGGTATCCAAACATTTGGTTCCCGTTTGGTGGCACTGCTTGGGGGAAGTTATTCAAAACTTTAAGAGGCAGAGCCTTGCTGGAGGAAGTTGTCACCCGAGGTTGATACACTACACTTCTGTTTTGCTGTGTCTGCTTCATGTTTGCAGCCGAAGATGGGATAGCTCAGCTTCCTGCCCCAACTGCTTGCTTCGGTCCTCCTTTCCTGCCACGGTAGACCGTCACTTAGGAACCATCTGCCACAATAAACTACATCCATAATTTCTTTCTTGTCGGTGTTTTATATAGGCAGGATCGCTATTGCAGCATCACCAGGTCGTTCCTCTTGTCCCTTAGGCAAGTTGAGAACGTTCTGGACGTCCGATGGGAGAGCCCAGAGAAGTCGTGGTGGGCTCTGAAGTGATTGGATAGGATCATTCCGTCCTGTAGTGTTGCAAGTTCTGCCTTTTCACACACACACACACACACACACACACACACACACACACACACACACACACACACCTCCTACTCCAAAACAGACCTCCCAGGTTCTAAGCTTCAACAGCCCATACAATCAAAACTCTTTTATTTTCATCCTAGTGAAGCTGCTCCCGGGACCACACATGGAAACCGATTCTATTTCTTTACCTACCACTTTTCTTCCAAAACATTTTCCAAGGTCCACCCTTGTTATAAACGGTTCTGATTTTGGTAACTTCAAAAGGTCATATTCCCTTTGTAGAAATAAAAGTTCTCTACAGTTAAAAGAGCCAAAGGCGTGTGTTTTCGGTCCATGCGGGCAGAGTGAAGGCTGGGCAGTTCCTGTCTTCAGAACAGAGGTGGAACTTTCTATTCAGGATAAAGGGCTACGTCCGTCCTGGAGGCTAATGCCAGTGGTTGAGCTCTAGAACATGGCTGGATTAGAGGCTCCTGCTGAGTTTTATAGCATACCTGCTGGGTTCTGATCCTGGATCTGTCATGCATTGGCTGTACAACTTTGGACAAATATCTTGGCCTTGCTGCATCTTAATGGGGTCTGGCAAATGGTGTTGGTGGCAGTGATGATGATGGTAAGAATAAAGTAGCCCGAGGCTGAACTTTGAAGCTAGTGTTTGCTCCCTGTTACTCCTCTTGGCCCCATCTTGTGTGAACTCCCTGGTACTTGGGCCTACCTGGAATTCTGCCTGGGAGCCCTCTGCAACCTCTAACAAGGGTTTTCCTCCACTGCAGCACTGTCCTTCGGCTGTTGCTGGCTGCCTCTTTTCTCCCTCCGTCACCCTGTGCCATTTTCTTTCTTCTATTCCTCTTTTCTTCCATATTGCTATCTCGACTACTTCTTTCTAGAAATAGGTAAGGATTCCTGATGAACTTGATGCAGTTCTTTTTAATCACACAGGCCCAATGTTTGAAAGTGTGACTTTAAGGAGAACATGTGTTCTGGTTGTCAAGGGGGTAATCATGGGTTTGTGTGGTACGTGCACATTTTCACCTCAGAAGTATTATTATGCAACTTGAAAAAATGGTGTTCGGGGGAGGGAAAAAGCTCTTTTCAAGAACATTATCATTTTGAAAACATTCTAGTTCTAATTTTTCAGGAAGAAGGCAGCGTTTGAAATTTGAGCGTCATTTGAAAGTTAAACCTAGAACAAAAGTAATTTTCAGTAAGATACTAGTGACAAAAAGCCGAACTGCTACAAACTCATTATTGAGCTTCTCTCTTATGGGTAGGGATGGGTGTGATTCCTCAGAGCTAAAATTAGAACTGCTCTCCTGCCCTTCCCGGATGTTGGTGTTGAAGCAATGGAGACAGTCGGATGCCCAAAGTGATGGCGTGCAGGATGTTAAGGGAATCAAGCCATGGGAAGGAAAGGATTTATGGCTGTCCTCACCAGGGCTCTGCCCCCTACCCGCCTCCACCCCGGCCTGTCCTCTCTCATCTCAGTGTCTTCTGTACTTCTCAGGTTCACAGTGGTTAGGAGGCACAGGTGAAATGTTGAACCAGGTTCAAGTTTTAGAAGAAGATTACATAGGAAAGTCGTGGGGGTCTTTTTATGTTTTCCATAATTACTCTTTGTGCATTTTGTGAAACCAGTGCTGGGCTGGGAATGATTGACAGCCTTGGCCCCAGAGAGGTCTGAGTGGGGAAGTGTGCGTTTGTAAGGCTGGGTAGAATTCAGCAGTACAGAGTCCCAGAGGAGCACTGCCAATCCCATGGAAATGCCTTCATTAGCGGCTCAGACTCACTCCCTGACGTTAACCCGGACGACATATTAAAAATCCACTTTAACCAATGTGTCGTGAAATGGGGTTAGACAAGCGAACCCCCAGCCCCCACAACTCTGATTATTCTCTACTCCTGAAATGCACAGAAGGGAAATGCACAGACAAGGGGTGCCAGGCTCTCTGTGATGATCACTTACAAAGAGCAGGGAGCTGCATCCTGGTAACATTGGATCCTGGTAACAGCGTCTGGGGCAATATGGTGCAAGACACAGTTTGTTCTTTTCCCCAGGGTATCAGACTCGCTGATTTTATAACCACACTTAGAAAATACCAGCTTTCTGTTTAGCGGCAACATTGTTGCCTTGAGTGGGGCAGAGTAAAGAAAGGGATGGTGGGGTTTTTACCTCAGTCTTGATAGATGGGTTCATTTAGAAGTCCAGTACTCGATGCTAGGGGCTAGCACGGTGATGGTTCTAGCTTTATAGACTACAGAGAGGGCTCGGTAAAAGAAGGATTCCAGGCAAGTCAATTGTCTGACAACTGGGCCTTATGGGAGTCTGCTTTATATCTTGATAGTGCCATTCAGAAGGGGACAGAAAGAGACAGGCGCAATGGCACACACCTTTAATATCAGCAGTTTGGAGGCTGAGGCAGTTGCATCTGTGTAAATTCAAGACCAGCCAGTGGCTACACAGGTACTGTCTCAAATAAACTGGCTGTCCCACCAGGTGCAAGGAACAAGACTGGTGGTAGTCACATCAGATAGAATTTGGCAGCCGTAGTACCCCTTTCAGGATAGCTCTGCTGGGTAAAGAATGGGAGAGATTTGGGGGTGAGGCTGGCCTCTAGGTATCATTTGTACTGCTGAGCAAACTCAGGACTTGGGGGGTCTGGTGTGAGTTGCTTGGACCTCAAGCAGACTTTGCAGGCTGTGGTTGAAAGGTCAAAAAGCAAGCTTCCTCTCTTTTCTCCAGCCTACCCTGATCCTAATTGGCCAGTTTGCGTGAGCCCCAGTTCATCTGAGAAGTAGCCTGCTAATCCTGGGTGAGGTGGTTTGAATATGCTTGACTCAGGAAGTGGCACTCTCAGGAGGTGTGGCCTTGTTGGAGGAAGTGTATCACTGTGGGTATGGGCTTTAAGACCCTCCTAGCTGCCTGGAAGTCAGTCTTCTGTTTGCCTTTGGAACAAGAGGTAGAAGTCTCAGCTCCTCCTGCCCCATACCTGCCTGGATGTTGCCATGCTCCTGCCTTGATGATTACGGACTGAACCTCTGAACCTGTTAACCGGCTCCAATTAAATGTTGTCCTTATAAGAGTTGCCTTGGTCACAGTGTCTGTTCACAACAGTAAAACCCTAACTAAGACACTGGGGAAAAGGAGTTTGCTCAATATCCATTTCTCATTCTTCAAAACTGCTAACCTAAGAAAAACCTACTGGGGTGGGGGGGTGGCATTTAATGATACTCTTTCAGCAAGGAA
Source organism: Rattus rattus (assembly GCF_011064425.1). Taxonomy (NCBI): domain Eukaryota; kingdom Metazoa; phylum Chordata; class Mammalia; order Rodentia; family Muridae; genus Rattus; species Rattus rattus. The sequence goes on from NC_046154.1 coordinate 110,855,693, forward strand.
CACCAAAGTACGCAAGCTCTCCACTGGGGCATAGTTATCGAGTGTGCTGTCACCTGAACACAGAAGGAAGGGCTGGGGGAAGCAGCAGTCTGTTTCCACTCCCCACACCCAGGACCAGATCGGGAGGTGATGAGAGGGCCAGCTAATTAGTTCAGCATTTGGCGAAAACATGACAATCGAAGGACATACGTCATAGTGCTGCCCAGTTTCTCCATCACAACTGTCTAACTGTGTGTGCTGAGCATAAACACAAATACTTATTGTGGCCAGAGAGAGCTGGACCACACAATCTTTAGACCTGGGTTTAGGCACTGACTTGGAGCTTTGCCACCACCCCTACATTGTAGCAGCAGGCTGGGATTAGCCACAAGAGTGACAACATGCTGCAAATTCTGGGGTTCTGTGCCTAAGCCCCTCTTCAGTCCTCATTCACTGGTAGGACAGTGCTGGCAGTATCTCGGAGTTCAAGTTCTCCACGGACCCAACGAGGTGAGGCTGAGGAGAACACAGTCCATTCCTTACAGGAAATTGGCAGAACGTCATTAAATGACAGCTTGGATGACTGCTTCAAATAATATGACTGAAGGGACTTAAATTTGAAAGGTATGAGACTTTGCCTGGAAGGAATAATATTATGGATTTGATTGATTTGAAATAATATCTGTGGTTTACGCTATCATATTTGATGAGAAGTTCTGTAGAAGGAACAGCTAGGCCACCTCTATGTAAAAGGTGTGGGTGTGGGTGGGGCGGTTGTGCAGCAGCAAAAGCATCTCCTGCAGGAGGACCTGACTGAGGACTGCCTGAGAGACTAAGGATTGTTGGCGCAGACAATGCCAGCCAATCGGTAACTGCTGTTTAGAAGATGCTTTCTTGAGACCAATGGGGAGCAGGTGGAGAAGTATTAAAGGAGCTTGCAGCAGCGCTCAGATGAGCTGGCCGTGTGTACTGGGCAAGCCTTCTACCACTGAGCTACATGCCTAGTCTCCCAATTTGTTACCGACATGGGTAAAAGCATGTGTGTGGACACCGTGTGCCCCATGAAGTCCATGTAGGAGCATGGAACTCGAGTGGGAGGTGGGGAGCCCTGGGAAAGACATCCCACTGATTGACTTCAACTTCTTGTTTGCAACGAAGGTTGCTTTAGAAAAAGTCATTTCCTTCAGTTATTCAGATCCAGGTACTTATCTCTTGAACGCCCACCCTTCATTCATGAAAGCCTGCCTCTTTTTTCCCTCAAAAGCCTACCTTTGTTTCTGCCTTCCGCCCACCTGGAAGGGCTGCTCCCGACAGCAGAGGAAAAGAACATTGTTCTCAGTCTGTAGCGAAGTAAAATTACCCCTAGGAAAGCAGCCTTTCAGCCTCCATTGATCAATGAGCATTTATTTTTGCAGCTTTGCAACAACTCAGAGAAGAAAGTGCTAGGACCGGAGTTTCCACCCACAGAGCTCAGGAAAATCCCGAAGTAAACGCTTTGCTGCGTGATGCAGATGTGAGAAGTCCGCTTGGGACATTGTTATTTTCTCCCCTTTATTTTTCAGTTTTCTGAGGCAAGGCCTTCCTATGTATTCTTAGCTGTCCTCAAATGTGTGTCACTCTTCCTGATCTACCCAGGCCTCTAAGCACTGGAACCGCAGGTGTGTCCCACCATCCCTGGCTGGATGTCACATTTCAGTGCAATTCAGAACCCCCACTATCTGTCCACATCAAAGAAGTCTGGGGTCTTTTTGAGATGAAATTGTCCTCTGCCTGCCTGTCTTACGTCGGGGCTGTCGTCTGCACGTTTTATCAGTTTCTCCTCGCTAGTGTTGGAGGAACTGGACATCCTAGTAATAGAAAGCAGCACACATCTCATGTCTCACCCATGCCAAGGCCAACACGAGCTGCTCTTTCACAGCCTGGGCATGCAGAATGATAAAAACAGACTGATGAACAGACACATACATGGCTGCTATTGCAAATCACTGTAACATGTTCCCAGTGACCAATATGTATAGCTGTGCTCTAAGCCTCTTCAGTGACGCCCCTCCATCACCCTCTTGTGGCACCACCTGATCCTCTCTCATCATATAGTAACCGAAGAGTTAACATCTGGGACAGCGGTTTTCTTCAGGGACACTGATTTAGCTGTTGGACCCCGACCCCCTTGCCTCCCAGGTTAACTAGTCTGGGTATCACCTCTGGCTTCATTCATCATGTTGAAAACGACCGATTCCCCATCTTACCATCTTTTCTATTTCACGCAGTCTCTTAAATTTTATGGTGACATCAATAGTCCTCTGCTGCCTGGGTAAAGAAGGAGCCACTAATTAGACATTCCTCTCAGGAATTTGCCTCAGTCAATGTACTTAGCTTCTTTTCTCTTAACTCAACTGGGGCTTGATCCCCGGGGATTTATGGGATTCATTCAACATTTTTAGATCGGTTAATTAAAACGTTAAGGCCTCTGTAAATACAATCCGTCCTCTGCAGACTACAGAACAGGCGGTATGCCCACGTGGTGGGAGGGGTGGGCACCTGAATGTATGACAAGACGAAGCTCACCCCCATTTGTTTATATTGTTGGGTATCTTCCAAGCGTGAGCCTGAGGGGTGTGAGTCATGAAATCTAGGGAAGCCTTGATCTTGGAGTTGTTACCCAGCCAAAGTAGTTGAGTATTCATAGTACTTCGAGTTGGAAGACAGGTTCTTTTCCTTTGAGGACCCCTCTCACAAAAATACTCATGAAAACTATAGGGGTGCCCAGTAGCCCCTCAAGGGCTGTGTCCTGTGGTGAGAATCTCTTTATTTTCATATGCTTCTGTGTAGTAGAATAAATAGAGTGCCTCAGATAAACGGAACCCAGTGAGAGTGTGTTTAACTGTTAAAAGCTAGATGACTTTGGCGTCACAGCGACAGTATTTGAGGGGTCACAGGACCCTAGCTAACTAGTCTCCGTGATTTAGAATTCACAGGACTTGGAGGGAATGCCGGGGCAGAGCAAACTGAGCACCTAACTGTGCTGAAAGCAGCTGGGGCCACTGACAGAACTACAACAGGGTTTTCCAACTGTGAGGGGCCGAGTGATACCTTCAAAGGCCGAGGAGTCCAGTGTTCACCTGAAACAATGGCACGTAAATCCTGAAACAAAAGTGCTACACACCCTTCTTGCTTAAGGTTTCTACAGTTCTAAAAGTTCACATATTAAAGTAAAATGAGAAAACCTAAAGCATTAATGTTACGGAAACATCGACAGATGGGATTTTGCCAATAAATTGTCCCTTGGGGCAGGGTGGTGGTATTGGCCATTTTGACACCTGTCATTTTCTTCAGTATTTCTTTGTCACTTTGAGCTTTGGGGCATGACTCAATCCTCTCATTTTCCCCAGCCAAACTCCTAAAAGTTCATCATTACGGGGCCCACTTTAATGCTGTTTGGCTGACCCTCAGTGTGAGCACACTGTTAGGTATCCAAGCCCTTCTTTCTCTGTTGGCTCTGAAGTTGAGGTAGTGTTTGATAATGGCGTGACTATAAATACAGACCCGTTTCAATTATAGACCACTCTTGCTAGTAATAAGAATGACTGGTGATTATAAAGTGCTGATTAGACAACAGAGGCTGTCTACATTTATGTGTTAATTCACAGACTCCCCATGAATATCCTGTGTGGTCCCATTTTACAGACAAGGAGTCTTTATAAGATCTATAGCTAGACATGCTCTCTGGGATGTCAACTTAAGCAGTCTGTTTCAGAACCAAAATGTTAACTACTGCATGTTTCATTCTTTCATATGTACCCATAACTTATATATACTTGTATATACGCATGTTTTAATTTTTCATGAGGTAAGATAAAGACTCAAAGTTAAAACTTTTCTTTAGAGGACTATGATTAGTGTGACCCTTTGAGAAATCATCATCCAGTTCTCAACCCTTAAATGCGTTGCTATTCCTAGAATCATCGCAACACAAACACTCTTTAATTTCTTATCGCTTTAGCTGTGAGCCTAGGCGTTAATGACTGAGCCATGTCTCCAATCCTAATTTCTTAAAGTACAAAAACATGCCCTGAGTCTACCCACAGTGGTCTCCATTGCCTTCAGATATTTTTTAAGGATATCATACTGTACTAGATAATTAATATAAAGGTTCTTGTTAGTACGGAGGCGATCAAAGATATAACACATGGAAAAAGTAATAATGTTGTTGGATGGTGGTGGTGCACACCTTTAATCCCAGTTCTGGAGAGGCAGAGGCAGGTGGATCTCTGAGAGTTTGAGGCCAGCCTAGTCTACAGAACGAGTTCCAGCACATCCAGGGCGACACAGAGAAACTGTCTCAAACAAACAATATAACACAACACAACACAACCAACTAACCAACCAAGGAAAGGTAATACAGCCTAGGTGGGCAGGAGTCAGTGCCATTATCTTCCATAGGAAGAAGGACAAATATGGAGAGTTTGGTGTGGTAGACTGAAGGAGTAGAGAAGTGTAGGGTTGTGGGTCCAGCGCCCACTCCACCACAGAGCATGGCCACTCGGAGAGGTGGAACTCGGGGAGTTTGATGTCACTGATCCCAAGCAGCGCTGGGCAGATGCTGGGCTGTAGGGAAGCCCCGAGGCACCGCTCCTGGGTGGGAAAGCCCAGTCTGCACTCTGAGACGTGGGAAAGCCAGAGCTGGCTTGGAGGGGTTAGGGGAGCAGTTCCCTGGCCTGCGACAAGGCTTTGGCTGTGGAGTGACAGGGACCTGGTGCTCAGGAGCAGGCAAATCTCCTACCATTCCTTCAGGGTCTCCAGAGTTTCAAACCTTTCAGCTCAGACTGAAGACCGGGCTTTCTCTCCCGGTCCACTGCCCCACAGAGAAGACAGGTGTGGTGGGGAGTGCTCTTGTTAAAAACTTGAAAGGGAATCTTCATGTAGCCTCTCACTCAAACTCAGGCTGCCCTGGGGTTGGTGACTGGCAGAAAACACTGTCTGTGGATGATGTTTAGAAGTTGTAACCAATTTGAACTTTAATGGAGGGTTTTAAGGAAATTACAAGTAACAGCTCAAGAGGCAGGCATAGGCACCCATTTGAGCTTTGCCTTTGGCAATAGGTATCCATTTAGGTTTGCGCTCCTGTTTCTTTCCCGGTTGTTTATATATGTTCTTATCACCGCTGTTTACTGACAGTGGCTATAAACGAAGACAAATTAGAAAGCACACCAAACCTGCTCGATAGTACCCCTCCCCAACACACTAAAGCGCCTTTAGATCATGACTCAAACTTAATTATTTCACAAGCACCAAGCACTCTCACCCCCAAAGCTGTCCATTAGTTGTGGGTGGATGTAAGAGTCCTTACGGTCTAGAAATTAGAAACGTCACAGGGGGAGATAGTGAATAGTAGAACAGAACAGACAACATGGCCTGCCACTGTTATCACCACAAGAACAGAGCACAGCCGAGTCCATGACTCCACTGTTAGTTGGATATGCTTGGGCAAGTTCCCTCCAATTCCCTTTCTACAAACAGTACCGTTGTGAGGCTAAATGAGGTCATACAGACACAGTACTACGCATGTCTGCTGTGTCTACCAGCTCATCAAACGTGAACCTGCAGTGGCTGAGGCTTTGCTAACGACAGGCATGTCTGACCAAAGGTGGGCCTTCTAAGGTGATGGCCCAAGTCACTACCCCTCTGGTAGCTGGAAGGTGAGCAGTTCCAGGGAGGCAACACTCAGACCGTGTGCATGTAGCACTGCCCTCTACTGGAGACACTTCTTCAGCATTTCAAGAATCGCTCAGCTCCTCACTCAGTATTACACAGGGGGGAAAAGGCTCTCTTTCGTAGAGAGTTTCACAGCTTATCTTAAGATCATTGTCCCCATTTTCCAATACTTGGGGGAGGCAGAGGAAATCCTGTTGTCTGCCAGCTTCAGCTCTTCACCTGCTTTTAACTAATACGGAGTCGGGGCAGGCATTGATTTTTCTGCCTCTCTCTGACTGCGTTCATCAGTCATTTTATATTACTGGAGAGTCCATTAGCAATAAAAATAAAGAATCGAGGTTACAAAGCCCATTAGTAAAACTTACTCTTTGTATCTCTGGGACAAGGATACAATTAAAAAGCACGCCAGCTTATAAACATCCTAATAGAGTTATCAGAAGATCGAATAGACCCAGAATGTGACTATGGAAGGATGGAACGAAATTCTCCTTACATCCATCTAGGAGGGGATGCCCCAGCAGTCTAGAACATGTGTGGTATGTGGGTGAGTGTAAGGGGGGATTCATGAGGACAGGCGAACCTCACATGACAGAGACTTAGCCACAGGCTTACATGTGAATGAATTTCAGACACATCCTGGTAGATTAATGATCGCAATATACTTTATTGTGCACTACAAGCAATATCATCATGGTTATATAAATGGATGCTTGAGTGGTTTCCTCTGGATAAATTCCCACTAACTTCCCAATTAACACATTTTCCTAAATCAATGTCATTTTATTTAATCAAGAGCAAGGAAGATGTCCTCTCTTGCTGCCCTCTGATGTCACAACACTGCTGCAGCCCTCTGATGATGTCATTTATCACTGCCTTTGCCCTCTGATGTCAATTTAAGCAGTTGTCCTATGACGTCATTTAACACTGCCATGGCCTTCTGATTTCACTTAACCCTTCCATTGCTCTCTGATGGCATCACTTAATACTGATGTCCTGTAACACTGCCACTGCCTTCTGATGTCTCTGATGTCATTTAGCACTCCTTTGCCCTCTGATGATGTCACAGAATTTCAAGGATGTGCTGTCTGATAAAGAGGAGGCGGGGTCTTGATGAACAATACCTTTCATTGTGTCCTCCGTTTGCCTTTTCTTTCAAAGTTTGTGTCTATCACTGCCGAGGCTGAGGCTGACTGTTTGCACTTTTTTACTCACCCTTTGGAACAATTCATTCCCTCTACAAGGGACATTAGTTACTAGGCCACTGAGCAAATGGTATCTTATGCCTAGTCAGCATATACCTCCAAATGTCAGATGGAGTCCTAACTTCCCTGTCTCCCATCTTCTCCTCACACAATGCTTCTGTGCACAGGGCCAGCGTGAACTCTCGGCATAGCAGCTGAGTGATGGCATCTCGTGCTGAAAATACGTCAATAATAACTGAAGTTCTGAGGCAAGGATTCCTCCCAAATGCCTTGGTCCACTGCCTGCCTCCCTTCTTCACTCCATGCCTCTGTCCCTTCCTCATTTGCTCTGTGGCCACCATCTTGCCTCTGTGTCTCTCAGTCAGTATTCCTTCTGCCTGTTTCTGGCTGACTTCATTCTGCTCCATGGCCCACAAAGGCCTTTCCTAAGCACCTAACAAGGTTAGATTTCCTGACATATGGTCTCCAAGTTCCTTCTCCGATGATCCCACTTGCTACACTTTCTTGAGGCCTGGTCCCATGTCTTTCCAACACTAGTAGGCCTGTGTCAGAATGTAATGCTAGATTCCAGTCTCCGGTCAGGCCAAGAGCCTTTTGTCACCTCTCCCCATTTCATAGATACCAACAGGCAACTGGAGCCCTAATGAATGGGCTTCCTCAGGACCAGAATCTCTCACTGGTGAAGTGACTTTATATTAGAGAGAATATGGATGGCTACTCATACAGTTCCCTACTGGCTTCCTTGCTTCCTTCCCGACAGTCAGAGAGCCTGCTTGCAGGCTTGTGCTATAAAATTTCCTCTGTCCTCAAAAAGGTATAAAAGTGCCCCCTAACTCCACCCCAGTTCTTCCCCCAGTACCTATGAATGGGCTAGTCCCTGAGAGCAGTGGCTAGTCTGCCCCTCACATTAAGCAGAGACACTGTGCTCTATATTGAATTCCCCTAGCTCCCCTAGACCTTTCCGGGTGGTGGTGGATCACCCCATAGTATCTGGCTTGCTTTTTAGCTCCTACTCTACCAACTTTAGAACATATGGGCTGGCTGTGATGGTTCTCAATGCTGCTCCAGGTCCCTGATTGCTGTCCATCTCCTCAGGAGGCAGTTTTACTGGTCTGGGTTGCTTGCCTGGTGAAATAGCCCAGACATTCACCCCAGATGATCTAAACTTCTGATAATCATATTTTTATCAGCTCTGGTCGCCTCTGGTGATTGTACCTAAAGATTAAGGGTCAAGAGGTACAAATTCCAAAAGGGACCACTGGACATACTACTGAAAGGGACCACTAATTCTTTCACGGATGCCAAGAGTTTGGAGTATATTGGATGGTGCCGTCCTTCACCAGAGACCTTGGACAGGCCTTTTCAAGCCCCTCCTGCTACCAGTAGGCTGGGAGTCTCACCACTCTGCTTCGTATGGAATGCACACGGGGTTCCATGGTCACTGTTACACTCCTCACTCAACATGAAGCAAGTCCCCAAGCCTGATGTGAAACAAAGTTTGATAACTCTGGGAGCGTCTCAGAGAGTGGGCCTGGCCTAGGCTTCCTAGGTGAGGAAATTACAGCCACCTGAACGTAGTAAACCAACCCAGTCAGGACCAATTGGTGTCTCTGTTTGTACCCTGGAGTGAGAGGTGTCTGTCTGGTATAATCAACCTGGACCAGTGAGTGGTTGGTCTCTTTGAGGGACAGTATTTCATCAAGCCTTGCAGACTCCAACAAGAGCAGCATCTGAATCTTTCCACCTTCCTACTAATTGCTCTCTCCTAACTCTCAGATCCCTGACCATAAACAGGCAGAGGCATATTTGCTAATGAGACATCTCTAATGATCTTTTTATACGAGCTAGATGTCCTTATCTCCTGTTCTGTCTTCAAAGAGTAGCTTCCCAGGTGCGTTTGGATCCCACCGTACTTCAAATAGGCAACCGCAGAAAAATGGGATCAAAGCAGAACTAAAGCTAAAACCTGGGAGGGAAGGGATGGAAGGGCCTGCTGTGGAGGAACAAACTGACAAGGACAGCAAGGGGGAAAGAAACCCAGACGTCACTCTGCTCAGCTACTCCTAGTTGGAAGCAAGCAGTTATTTCTGAAGATTTGTTTACTGCAAAAGAAAGATAGGAGCCTTCTAATTTTTTTTTTAAATGAAAATGAAGTCATGACTGCTCCTAAAAAAATGGTTGAGGAAAATTGTAGCTATGAGGGAGAGCACAGCCAGAGGCAGCTGGAAAAATCCAGACTGAACATGGCCTTGAGAGGAGGAGGGAAAGAGAGGGGACCAGGAGCCAGGAGGAGGACCAAGAGAGCACATAACCAAAATGGCAGGGTTTTATAAGAGATGCTAGAGGAAGAGAAGCAAAGCCCAGAGACCGGAGAGGTTTAGGGTAGGACACTGGTGCTGGGAGAAGCCTGGACTCCAGACCAGTTACTCAGCCTGGCAGCTTTGATGTGTTACTAGTTGCCTCAGTTAGCCGTTGGCCCTGAGTTTCTTAGAGACTTAACACTTATTTTATTAATTAATTAATTTATTTATTTATTTTTATGGTGAAAAAAAAAAGCGCATATTGAAAACCAGCCATCTGGTCTCAGTTAAGATAAACCCAATCTTCCTGGCAACGTGCAGAGCATCAAAATCAGGAGTCAAGAGAACATAGGACTTCCTCTCTCCATCAGGCCTTACAGGGTACTGACTCTGGCCATATCAACGTCATAGAGTTTCTTTCACAGCCTGTTTGATTTGGTGCTTGTTGGCCTTGACATCCACAATGAACACAAGCGGTGTCATTGTCCTCTCTCTTCATGGATGACTCGTTGGTTGGGAATTTGATGACGGTATGGTTGGTGCTCAAGCTTGTTGGTCCTCGATGCATTCCTTTGAAGGTATTTAGGTTGTCTCTGGGTCTTGGGCCGAAGGAAGGTGGATAACGTGCGGATCTTCTTCCTTTTGTGGCTGTGGACGCCTTTCAGCACTGCCTTCTTAGCCTTCAAGGCCTTCCTCTGGCTTTGGCTTTGGGAGGGGCAGGAGCTTCCTTTTTCCGCATTCGCCGCCATCTTGGCGAAAAGCCCTAACACTTCTTTAATCGCGTGGTTGTCTAATGTTTGTTCAGGGGGTCATCTTAGTTCTTCCGTGTTTCCAGAGCCAGTACTCGGCTCACAACCCTGAAAAGATTTGTACATGCTTAGCGAATTAACGAACAAGCAAAGGACTTGATTTCAAAAGTCTGTTTTATGGGAATCATTGGAACAACAAGAGCCTCTATGTCGTTTAACAGTGGGCTGGGCTTTCAGAGCTTCTTTAGACACAGCATCTCAAGGGCACGCTGTCTGATAGAGGAAGAGCCGGGTCTAGATGAACAACACTTTTTTTTTTTTTTTTCATTGTCTGAGTCACCTCAACACCTCAATCTTATCTGATAATGGTCTTGTCAGATCTGCCCTTTGGCTGGGGATTCCCCTGGGCTATCACCTCTTGCTTGCCTTGTGTTGCCAGGTGTCCGGAGGAAATAGGGGGCAGGGTGGGTCAGTTCCAAGCAGTGAAACCTCCTGACGGTGTGTTTATTGGGATAACATACACATTTTGCCTAGGGCAGTAGTTTTTATGCAGACAGGAAAGTGAAACTGGTCAATAATGGAAGCAGTGACTACCAAGGGAGATCCCGATAGGAAACAATGTGTTTTCCTCAGTGGTTACCGTTGAAAACATTGTTTTAGCCCAAGTATTAGCTTCTTCTTCCCACCCATGAAGGCTACTCATCTCTTAGTGTAACCTCTCCCATGCTACCCAAGTGGCAAGAGGTGACAAACAGGGCTCAGATACACCTAAGCCTTCCTGCAGAAAGATGGTCTTGGGAGAAATAACAGCACATAGATTGTGTTCTCCCTAGTAATAGAGCTAAAGCTCTAAGGCCCAATTAATTTTGAAAATTGCTAAATAAAAGGCAAATAGAATCAGCATTAAATACTGCCTACAATCAATTATCTGAGAGAAATCAGAAGCCTTGGCATCTTTGATTAGACAGACGATAACTGGGGTGTGTTTGGGAAGTCCCCTGCAGGAAGTTCACCAGCTACTCAGTGCTTTCTCAAAGAAGCTGTAGGTCTTGTGGTTTTCATGGGCTATAGTCTCCCTGCTAAGCCCTTCTCCCTCCTTCCTCTCCAGTCTCCTCTTCTCCTTTCCCACTCCTTCCCTTAGAATAGGAACCCTTTCTTCAGATAACATCCTCTGGGAAAGGAAAAGGGATGGAAACGAAGAGTAGCCAGGAAAACAAGGTCAGAAGTCACCATTCCCAGCCGTGTCTGTGCAATGTCTTAGGAATCTTTGGGCCCTAGTTGGAGAAGCCCTCTCCATCAAGAGTTTGTGACCTGCAGACTCTGGGAGAGTTGCATTCCTTGCTTTAGCAGCCAAAAAAAGAGATGTTTCTGGCAAGGAAGACCAAGATTTGAGCTTCCAAGTGCCTATGTGTTCCTACCACAGAGAGCACAGGCTTCTGTCTGAGGAGCTGCTCTTTAAGATTCTGTGGACATGGCTCAGGATTCCCAACTGCAGAGGAAATCACCAGACTCTCAGGACCCAGCTGGTCCAATGGTTAGCATTCCTATAAGACACCCCACAATCCCAACAAGCTCTTAGATCAAAGGGGGGGGGGTCTCTCCAGCCACTGGATAGGTTTTGAGACCCAGATTGGTTGGTGCTTTCTACCTCATTTGCAGAAGTAGCACCAAATTCTGGCTAAGCAGCCTGCCATGATCCTGTCAGACCCTGTCATGATCCCTTCAGACCCTAGGAGCCAGGCAGCTTCCTTTGGGCCAATGGACCCACCTCCCAAAGACCCCACTGAGATATCCAAATACTACAGCATCCTGGAAGCAGGCAGATGATGGCTTTTGTAGGGCAGTGGTTTGAACTCTCAATGGTTACTTCTTGAAAGACAAATGGAAAACAAGAATCCTGCTGTACCTCAGAGCAGTGCTTGGGGCACAAGTGGTTTTTTTGTTTGTTTGTTTGTTTGTTTTGTCTTATTCTTTTTTTAAAAGATTTATTTGTCAGATCCAATCATAGATGGTTATAAGCCATGATGTGGTTGCTGGGAATTGAACTCAGGACCTCTGGATGAGCAGTCAGTGCTCTTAGCCACCGAGCCATCTCTCCAGCTCCCACAACAAGTGCTCCCATAGTGTTTATTTGGCTAATGTAAGAGTGACTGAACATTTTTGTCCTTGAACCTACATTTGGACACTTATTGGTAAAAAACCTTAACTCACTGGGTCAGGAGCACAGCTCCCAGTCCCTTCTATTCCCCAAGGAAAGAAAGAATGGAAAGATAGGAAGAATGGGTGAAAATGACCAGCTAGCTCTCTGTAGATCTTTCACTTCCCGGGATTCTTCCTCTTTGAAGCCCTGAGCTCCATCACTCCCTGTATCTCAGGTCTGCTCCAGTGCAAACCTGGGTTCAGGTTCATGTTGGTCCTCTCCTTGATTCTGGTGTCTTCTTCCCAATCATATACTTCTGATTTAATTCATAGCAATAGATTTGTTCAGAGGCCTGGGATGACTCAAGACAGGAGCTAATCTCTGGAGCTCTCCCCTCTTCAAGTCTTTCTTCCACTTCCCCTGTCCTCCCTGACTGGGCCAGCCTGTTCTCTGCAGCCTCCCTCTGGGTCTGGCTGTGTTTATACTTTTCTTTTTCCTCCCCTGTCTATGGCCCCTTGAATCCACTATCCTAAAGAATAGGGAAGTCAAGACCAACACAGCACATCGACAGCAGCCATAATCTCTAAACCAGACATTTTCTTATTATCCTCACTAGGCTACTGATGAGAACCCCTCATCCGCTGTGGAGAAGCTGACTGACCTGCAGCTGCTGTTTCAAAAGGATAACAGAACACTTCTTATGGAGACTGCTTCTGTCATGGTTTCTGAAACAAAGAGCAGGTGAAAGGAAACTGGAACAGGGATCCCTAAAAGCACTTCCAGTCCTCTGGGCTGGGCCACTGGTCACCCTTGGTGGAAGGCATGAATATAGAATAGATCAACTGGGCCACGTCTCTAAGACTGCCTTCCTCCCCAGGGTCACTGTTTCCTTGGCCAGTGTCCTTTATCATAGGTACACAGAGGTGCTCTGTTCTCTTTGAGCCTAGAGAAAGGACAGTGAGTCTCCAGCCAGCCTGTGACAGACAGATGGCACATGTATGAAGCACACCTCGGTTTTTAATCACAGAGGCTCTACCCTCCTTTGTCTGGTCCACACATCGAACCCTTCACTCCCATGCCCTCTAATATTGGCCAGGAGTGATTTTTGTTTGAAAGCATGGAGGTCCCATCAAGATTCTCCTGGGACACTGGTGTCTATGAGTCCATTCATTGAGAACTAAAGAATGTGTTCAACAAGTTCCCCTGTTTGGTTGACTGCCAAAAACCAGGGTGACATCATCATACGGTGACCATTATGCAGCTTGTCTGTTCACACGTAGATGTCAGGATAGAGGCACCTAGCCACATGCACCATCATGGCCAAGGGGCGTTTCCACTAATCGTGCAGGTTCTACTTGGAGGTTCCTTCTGTCTAAAAGTCCTTCCATCTCTGGACAATGCTGTTTTTCTTTCCATGAACTCCCACCCCCCCATCCTTCATCTGTTTTCATTTTCCTCCCTAACCCTTTGTACCAACTGCCCATGTCTTTGAGGTTATCTCGGTAAACGTGATCCACTCCACAGTCCCTGGCTCTTAGCCTCCCCATCCCTTCAGTGCAGCCTAGAAGAATCCACAGAGAACTACGCCTTTCCTGAGATCCGACCAGCGTGCCCACATCCCTCCTCCATGTGTTCAGCTAAAGGTACTTGCCACGGCAAAGCCGCCATCTTGCTTGTGTGATAAGCCTGCATTATGAACGAGGACCCTTTGCAGTGATGTTCAATAAGACCACCAGAGGTGAGAGAAACAGCTGCTGGGTCTGGCCCAAGCCTGAAAATGAGGAAGGATCATTTAAATATATATTCCTTAATGTGATGGTGTGTGTGTGTGTGTGTGTGTGTGTGTGTGTGTGTGTGTGTGTGTGTGTGTGGTGTGGAAGTAAAGGGCAACATTGTGAAGTTGGTTCTCTCCTTTCACTTTTGGATGAGTTTTGGGCATCAAATCCAGGCAAAGTGCCAATACCTCCTGGGCTATCATGCACTCATGAGGGTGAATCTTACATCTGCTTTGGAATGCATCTTAAAGTTGGATATAATGGAAATGCCAATGCCTATGTGGACCTCATTTGGCTTTCTCTCAGTCCTCTCTGCCATTGTCATGTGTTGTAACACAGCAGATTGACTCTGTTCAAATTCTGGACTCAGCACCTCCTTGCTGTGTACTATTCAACTTCTCTGTGCCTAAGTTTCTCTTCAATGCAATACCATTAAGTGGCACCTTAATCATGGGGTGGTGGTGAATAGATACTCCCCATAACACATTCCTCTCTGCTCATGTTTCTGGCTTCTGGCAGGTGGTTAGCAGGAGGCCCTGGTTAGCAGGAGGCCCTGGGACAGAACCCTCAGCCCTTTACTTGCCTTCCCAGACAAAGCTCTCACATAGAATGAAGTGGCAGAGAGTTGTAAAGGCACCTTCCAGATGCCTCTCTTGGATTGGATTTTCCTTTGATATTAGGAGACATTTTTTTTTTACATTGCCAAGTATTGGGAAACCTAGTCCCCTCACTGTCTATAGAGCTCAGTTTATTAGTGAAAGCAGCAATTTTTTATTTTAAATAAATAATATTAATAAATGATGACCAAAGTTCCAAACGTAGAAGTAATTTTAAAGTATTGACCACTATGTGTTTGAATCGCAGGGCATGGAGATGTCAAGATGGTGCTCACCTGCAAAGTTCATCCCTGCTTTATGGCAGCCATGGTGATGGAAGGTTCTGTGCTTGCTGCCATGGAAAGGTAAGCCTCTCATTCAGCTGGGATCCTGAGAACTCCGGCCATGACTGGCCTGACAAAACAGGCTAACTAGTGCAATGTTGGCACAGATATTATTGTAGTAACCATTTTCTGATGGCTTCAAAGAGCCATTCCATGAGATAGAATCCTGGCACTGACACTGGCCCTGTTAAAGGGACCAAGAACATGCAGCTAGATGGATCTTTGTGGGGAGAATCCTGTACTATTACTCTGCTAAGTGGACATAGTATTAAAGCTACTCTTAATGATGTATTACTGTACCCAGAGATCAAAGCATCTTTCAGCCCTCATCAGAGAAGCTTCTCCTTGAAGGAGTGACAACACTTAGACCCCAAAGGGTCAACATATAAAGGACAAACGATTCAAATGTTCATTTCCAAATCATATCTCAGTCTTGTTTTAGCCAAAGGCTCAGGCACTTTTTAGATGAGGAAGTGAAAGATTGTAAGACCTAGAAGTGGTGGGTAATGTCAAGAAAACTCTGTTTCCAGATATAACAGAGCAGAGTGAATATGAATCGAGAGCAACCGTGTCCGTGTGTAGATGACTTGTGCAAACTCCAGCCAGACAAAATATCAGCATAAAGGGCAGAAAGGTGGGGATGTAACTCCATTAGCTGAGAAGCCATTGGCCTCTGATAGTTTCTGGAAGGAAGAAAGTCAGTATTTCTTTTTAATGATGTGGCCTAACAGGCTGACCGCATACCAAAGCATGCCCCAATACTAAAACTGACTGGGCAATGCAAACTGGACTTGATGGAGGAGGAGGAGGAGGAGGAGGAGGAGGAGGAGGAGGAGGAGGAGGAGGAGGAGAAGAAGAAGAAGAAAGAGGAGAAGAAGAAGAAGAAGAAGAAGAAGAAGAAGAAGAAGAAGAAGAAGAAGAAGAAGAAGAAGAAGAAGAAGAAGAAGAAGAAGAAGAAGAAGAAGAAGAAGAAGAAGAAGAAGAAGAAGAAGAAGAAGAAGAAAGAAAAAAAACAACAAAAAAAAAAAAAAAAAAGAAGAGGAGGCAATGCTAAGCAAAACAAGAAAAAGAATAAGAAGAAGAAGAAGAAGAGGAAGAGGAGGAAGAAGAAGAAGAGGAGGAGGAGGAGGAGGAGAGGAGGAGAGAAGAGGAGGAAGAGAAAGAGGAAGAGGAAAAAGAAGAAGGAGAAGGAGAAGGAGAAGGAGAAGGAGAAGAAGAAGAAGAAGAAGAAGAAGAAGAAGAAGAAGAAGAAGAAGAAGAAGAAGAAGAAGAAGAAGAAGAAGAAGAAGAAACTCAAAGTCGTGCTGTATCTTAGGGTTTCTTAATGCTACACTGAAACACCATGACCAAAAGCAAGTTAGAGAGGAAATGGCTCATTCAGCTTACATCTCCACAGTACAGTTTTATTATCAAAGGAAGTCAGAACAAGAACTCAAGGAAGGCTGGAGGCAGCAGCTGATGCAGAGGCCATAGAGGGGTGCTGCTTACTGGCTTGCTCCTCATGACTCGCTCAGCCTACTTTTTTTTTTTTTTTTTTAACAGAATCTAGGACCATCAGCAC
Source organism: Rattus rattus (assembly GCF_011064425.1). Taxonomy (NCBI): domain Eukaryota; kingdom Metazoa; phylum Chordata; class Mammalia; order Rodentia; family Muridae; genus Rattus; species Rattus rattus. The sequence goes on from NC_046154.1 coordinate 110,872,051, forward strand.
AGAAATTATGGCACTACCCACAACGGGCTAAGATCTCCTTAGTAATCACCAATTAAGAAAATGTCCTACGGGCTTGTCTACAGTCTGCTCCTAAGGAGGCATTTTCTCATGGGCTCTCTCCTCTCTGATGACTGTGTCTTGTGTCAAGTTAACATAAACCTAGCCAGTACAGGTGGGAGGAGATGAGTGGGTGGTGAGAGAAGAAGAGTGTGTGTGTGTGTGTGTGTGTGTGTGTGTGTGTCTGTCTGTCTGTGTGTGTTTTCAAAACACATTGTATGAAATTATCAAAGAATTATAAAAATATTTTTTCAAATATTGGTTGGTAGCATGCTTGTTCAAGTTAATAGTACAGGAAACAGGAAAGAAAAAAAAAACCCTGCTATTCTGTAGTATTTTCGAATTGGTAATAGTTGGTGTTTGCCCAGATTTAGGAAAGGTATTGATGATTTTAAATGTTAAAAAAAAAAACAAAAAACATATGTTTGGGGGCTGGAGAGATGGCTCAGTGGTTAAGAGCACTGACTGCTCTTCCAGAGGTCCTGAGTTCAAATCCCAGCAACCACATGGTGGCTCACAACCATCTGTAATGAGATCTGATGCCCTTTTCTGGTGTGTCTGAGGACAATGTACTCATATATAATAAAGAAATAAATCTTTAAAAAACAAAAAACAAAAAAACCCATATGTTTTATTGTGTGTGATCTGGATTCGGCTAACACATTTGTCCTAAATTATAGTATATTGGGATATTTGGCATTTTAGCTCAAGAAAATTGAGAAAACCACACACAGAAGTATTTATCTGGTGTTCTAGGCTTCGCCTTCTGGAAACATGTCATAAAATTGGAGAACGATTTTTTTTAATCTTTCTCTGAAGCTATCATAAAACACTCCCCCAAGAGAGGTGCCCTCCCTGGACACAGAGAAAGCAGCAAGCATCAACCGTGCCTATTCCAAAGGCCTTGGGAACAACAATCTGAACAGATGGGCCTTGCTAAGTTTCCTGGTTTATTATGTTGTCCTTTTCGGCCTATCCTTTGATTATCTGCTGTTCTACAACCTAGCACCAACGCACACAGGTTTAGCTGTTTCTAGGTGACAAGTAGGCTTTTCTTTGGCAATCTGTCCTTTGTCACAAGATCCTTAGGCAAGAATCAGTGATGCTGAGAGAACACAGTGGCCTTGTCCCCCACGGTTCTCTAGACACGATGCACACTCCTGAGAGGTAGCAGGGTGCCTCGCAGCCCTTTATATGAGATCACATTCACTATCACCGACTCTTTAGTTTTGGGAGCATGGCTATAAATGAAGTGTGTTTGTGCTTAATTTACTGTAGGTGACGTTTCTGTCCACAAACACACCTGTCACACGTTGCTAATAATGTCAGGCAGAATGTTCCCCAACACTTCCCACTGAGGAGAGGGACGAATCTTAAATTCAAGTAGGCTTGTTACAAAAAAACAAAAGCACAAACAAAAAAACCCAAAACAACAAACTCAACAACCCTGTTGAGGGAACCCGCTGATGCAGAACTCTAACCATCATGGAGTAGAAGTCGATGATTTCCATCCTCCTGGTGGACAGGGGAAGTCTGAACTTTGCTGGTGACTTAGTGTCTCACCTGTCACAGGCTTCAAGGTGAGATCTTGTTGTGCCTGGCTTCTTTTGTCCTTTTTTCTTGCTCCCCTTCCTCTCCACAAGCAGGATACAGAGACTAAGAGATTCCCTGATCCCAAGATGCATCACAGAAACTAGAATTTCTTCCCCCAAAGCTAGCTGTAACACCTAAATACATCGCTGTAAATTTCGTAAGGCAGCGATGGGAACAAGTTCAGAATGAAGAAGTCCCACACCAGCCTTTCTGTCGTGAAGACAGCCAGGAGAATACTCTGACCAAGCATGAGGGGAAGACTCTACAACTTCACTCTGAGAGGGGTCCTGTCCTATACATGGGAAGAGAGAATCACACACACACACACACACACACACACACACACACACACACACACACACAGGACGAAATCAGAACATACCTGACTTGTGGGAGTTCCCCCCTCCAGCCTATTCCAGGCCACACCCCTTCTGTCTAATCATAACACTACACAACGGTTCATTTTCCATTAAATCTAATTATAAAAACTCAACTTTCCTGGGGCCCTTGGACCTGTTTCCATAGGTTCTTGTGTCATGTGAACCTGATCAAATTTCTGCTCCTCGGTCCTCTCGTTAACCTGACTTTTTCTTACACAGATGTTCTAAGGAGGAAAGAAGGATGCTCTCTTTCTACTCCCACAACTTCAGTTCCACCTCAGGGTCTTGACAGCCGCTGCACATCTGGCTTGGGCGCCATTGCTCGAGGATTCTTTGTGAAGCTCTCAGCTTGCAGTCTCACTCAACTCAACTGTCCCCTCTGCGGGGACACCTTTCCTGATGGCCTTTTAGGAAGTTACCTCTTTCCCCAAGTACACCCCACCCACTACCTTCTTTGCCTGTATCCCACTATGAAACCATCTTGTTAGTTCACTTACTAATTTGTCTCCACCTGAGCTGAGTAGAAGCTTTGGGAGAATCAGATCTTTTTTTTTTTTTTTGGTTTTTTTTTTTAGGAGCTGGGGACCGAACCCAAGGGCCTTTATGCGCTTCCTAGGCAAGCGCTCTACCACTGAGCTAAATCCCCAACCCCAGAATCAGATCTTATCTATGTTTTTATATCAGCAATACGTTTATCATTTTGATTGTTTATGTCAGACACCGTTCTTAAGGCCTTGGATAAGTATCTTACCTTTAATCACCTTCATTATCTCAATTTTATTAAGGCACAAAGATAACAGGCTAAGGAAATGAACAGGATTAAATGCCTAATACATTTGTTAAATAAAGATTACTTTTTATTTGCCTCCGACTTTCCTGATGGTGATATATAGCCATCCCCTGGGCACACGTGACTTCTTGCAGGACATGTCTCATTGCCTCTGCACTAATTTCCCAAGAGTGCAACTTCCTGTTCCCTCTCCTGTTTTAGCATACAACAACAACGTCCCGGGCAATACACATATCACAATTACATGCAAGTTTATCCACAAGCCTGAGCCACCTCTTGCTCTTTGAATGTGTGATGCACATCATACACACGTTAGAAGCTCGTTGATTAGGTTACAGCGACATTCATCTATATTGAAGGAGATCACCCGAGGTTTCCCACTCCCTTCTCAGGAAAACAGCCTGGTCCAGTGCAAAAAGTCTGTCAACGTTGCCTGGAGGTCAGGGCTCACCCTACCTCCCTTCATCAGTATGACCATAATTCAGCCTAGCATCACCTGCTGTTGTTCCCCAGGCTTTGTCTGGCCCTGGCTTGTCTTTCCCTTTGAAGTCTCCCCCTTCGTTCCCTGGCTTCCTTCCTGGTGGCGCTGCTATTAGATGCCCTCTTCTACCTGTCTACAAGACGCCATGCTGCTGGGGACACTGCGGCTTCCACCTGTCTACAAGAGCTCCCCCGCTAAAACACACATCAGATGTTCACCACTTTATTCCACAAACATCTATTAAAGGCACATGAAAGAAAACAAGTGTGGTCCTTGCCCTGAAGCACTGTCTGACAAAGGACGTGGATCTCAATCAAAGGATCGCACTGGCGAAGTGAGTCTCATAAAGGCTCTGGGTATGGTGAGACTGTATTTTGGTGGTCTGATGCATTCTGGAAGAGTGAGGCCACGCTACTGGACCTTCTGGCTGAGATGCAAGGATGTTTTACCATCAGCTAGGCAGAGGGGTTCAAGCTAAAGGGTAGAGTGAGTGCCAAGATCCCCAGAGGAGTGAGTCCATGAGGCCTTCAAAGAAGTGATCGGGCTGAGCTCATGGAACACACAAAACACAGTGACAAAGTAGGCAGGAGCTACACTGGGCAGGATGTAGAGATCACTGTTCTTGATTCTGGTAAATTTTTGGAAGCCATTTAGCTAGAAGGGACATCATCTAAATTTTATTTCTTAAAAAAACAAACAAAAACAAAAACCCATTCCAACTAAAATGTAAACCAAGATGGCCTCTGGTGTCTTGTGCTGTTTGCTAAGATAGGACTGGAGAATGAGAGGTATTGGAGAGGAAGGGTCACCATTTAGACGAACACAAGTGATTGGTGGTGTTTGTGAGGCCTTCTAGATACCCAGCGCAGGGAGGACACCAATATTTGGCATTCTTCCGTGGAACCCGTGTAAACTGGCTTTGAATTTGAGATGGCTGAGACTGCCTGGTGGGACATAAAAAGCAAGAAGAGAAGCTGGTCCTGCGACCAGTCTTTCATGGTCTGTGCACTCAAGTGAGTTGGAGATGAAGCTTGGGAGGGGATGCCGGTGGCGGCAAGCACTGTGAACTAGACGATTCACACTTGCCAGCGCACTCTACTGGAATCTGTCTCCAGTTGACATCCGTCAAAAGGAATGTATGGTTCTGATAGTCAAGATTAGTCGTAGGCGTGGCTGGATCCAAGCGTTGGTGCAATCCCTCGGGTTCGCATCTCTCAGTTCTGCCTTCTCCCACAGGGCTTTGTCTTAAGGTGGGGGGGGGGCTTCATGTGACGGTTTGATCAGGTCACCCACAGAGGTTTCAGACTTACAAACCACCCAGAGGAAGGAAAATGTCCCTTGAGGGGTCCAGCTAAACAGCAGGCACTGCTGTGGCTGGTCAGACATGGACTGGACACTCAGCCCTGAGCTGGAGGCCGCCATCAGCCCTTCTCACCAGACACAGACCGGAGCGTGCAGCAAGGATGGCTACTCAAAAGATCAGTGCTGTTGCCTGGAGACACGGAGAGCCTGGCCAGAAAAAAAAAAATGCTTTTGTACAGATGCCAGAGAGACAGGAATTCTAAGGAAATTCTTTTCAAGAGATTGAGACGAGCAGGGATCAAAAATGCCTGCTAAATTTAACATCCCTGATGTTACTGGTAACCTCAGGTCCATGAGCTAGGATGCTGTAGGAGTCCTAATGCAGGTTAGAAATGGCTGTGAACCTAGGAATGAGTTAGCACTGGACAGTCAGGCTGTCCTCACTTGTAAAGGAATCAATCAGGCATAGCCCTGAGGGATAGAGATAAGCCAAGACCTAAGAAGCAAAGGGAGGGGAACACCCAGACACGACAACACCAGCCAATGTATAGTTAGACTTTGGGATATGCTCAGGGGCAGCGGAGTAGGCCCTGCTGGGTCTATAGGCCAAGAGAAGAGATTTTATCGAATGGACAAACTATTTATTTATGCATATGTATGCGAGGGCTAGATACCATAACAGGGAGAACAACCTAGAGCTTCAGAGAAGGGCTCCACCGTCCACCTGCCTTTCAGCTTGTAGGCTCAGCACCAGGCACTTTCTCCTCTCAGTCTTTTCTCTGCCTCTCCAAGTGGCCTGACTTGCAGAGCTGATGTGGGCACTGTGTGTCCCATCTGCTCAGTGACCGCAATAGAACCTTGCTGTTGTTGCCTCAGCTGACCAACTTCCCCTCGTCTTCTCATCTCAGGAGGCTGCATTGGGAGCAGGAGGAGAGCGGGGTTCTGATGGGAGATGCCCAGGGGTCTTTGCACTGTATCTTATTCATCTCCCTGACCGGTGTTCTTGTAGAGCGCTCTAAGTTTTGACCCCTGGGCTGGGGGCCAGTGCTTCTCACTTAGACACAGTTTTTTCTCCCTAGGCTCTCTAGAGAAGGTCTGTGATATGGATTCCAGTGGACTAAGTCCTTTAGCGCAGACCGAAAGGCAGCACAAATTGGAGACCAAAGTTTGTGTTTTAGAAAACTTTACTTGACAGTCTTTAACGTAGCATGAAGTTTTTAAGGAGCGGAAGGGGTTTGCAACCCCATAGGAAGAACAACAATATCAACCAACCAGACCCCCAGAGCTCCCAGGAACTAAACCACCAATCAAAGAGCTCACATGGATCCACCCATGTCTCCAGTTGCATATGTAGCAGAGGATGGCCTTGTTGGGCATTAATTAAAAGAGAGGCCCTTGGTCCTGTGACGGTTGGATGCAGAGTAGGGGAAGAGCCAGGGTGGGGAGGCGGGTGGGAGTGGGTGGGTGAGTGGGGGAGCACCCTCATAGAAGCAGGGGGAGGGGGGATGGGATAGGGGGTCTCAGGGGGGACCGGGAAAGGGGACAACATTTGAAACGTAAATAAAGAAAATATCCACGAAAAGTAAAGGAAAAGAAAAAAAGAAACTCTTTAAGGTGTTTAGCTGACCGTGACCCACTGGGCAGTGGTTTTCTGCTCAAATCCCTAGCCATAAAATTTGCTGTAGCTGTACAAGGATGGAGATGGATTTGAAAGACGTCTCAGGGAGGAAACCATGAAAAGAGAGAAAGGAAAAGGGAGAGGGTCCTAGTTTGCTTTCATCGCTGTGATAAACACCAATGTCCAAAAGCAACGCGGAAGAAAAGGGGTTTATTTAGTTTGTACTTCTAGGCAACAGTCTGTCATTGAGGGGAGTCAAGGCAGGCACTCCAGCAGGAACTGAAACAAAAACTGTGGAAGAATTCTGACTACTGCTTAACTCTACAACCCAGGACCCCCTGCCTAGGGACGGCACCGCCCACAGTGGGCTGTGCTGTCCCATATCAATCACAATCAAGACAATTCTCCACAGACTTGGCCAAAGCCAATCTGATCTGGACAACCCTTCAACGGGTTGACTCTTGATGGTGTCAAGTTGATAAATATTAACCAGGAGAGAAGGAGATGGAGACAGAGACATATTCTGTAGGAAAGATTTCTTGGGCAGGATGGTGAAGAAGGCCTAATGCCTTGTAAACCCAAACACTGAGACCCATTGCTGGCAGCAGGAGCTGATTGAGAACTGAGCTGAACTCAGGGCTGGAACTCAACGACAGAGAGACAGGTATGAAGAACCCTTACTGCCTGGCTGCCCAGATGACAGTAGGGAGAGACCCTAACCAAGGCCTGCTGGGAGGAAGCTTCCCCCTGAAAAAGAGCTGGGCAAGTAACCAGAGAAGACTCCTGTGTCTTATTTGGTAGAACACCCAAGACACATGATCACACTGCTTTCCAGTCTCTTCAGGGAGTCACTCTCCTGATGCTCCTCATTCGGCTCTACTCTGAGTGCCCATCTTTTCTAGTTCATCCTTCCTTAGGGAACCTGGGAGGAACTTGAGTCATCAGTGACAGATTCACTAGATGTACCCACTCTGTTTTGCTATGTGTGACAAAAGAGGCCTTCTATTGGAGTGCCAGCCCCAGAAGGATAATGTCCTGACCCAGGAAACTGGGGTCCTTTCTTGTAGCCTTGCTTCTCAGAAAAACAGAGATCTCTTTTGAAAGCCAGCCCACCAACTTCTTGCTGGACCAGAGGTTGAGACTCTGGGGCAGAGGGGCTCATTGTCAGTGCCCTGAGCCTTTGAGATGGAGGGTAACAAGCTAGTAGGATTCCTGCCTTGGCTCCTGGCAGAGGGGTTGGGAGAGGGACTGGGGAGGGTTCCCTTGACAAGTTTCTGAATCACTCCCAACCAAGAACAAACAAGCACAGTAATTAGAAGGGAGCCCTGATGATAGTGAAGTTACCTTTCTCCATTCATTCTGCAGCATTTTCTGACTGCTTATTTTTGGCACAGGGCTATTTCACGGCGGGGGAGCATGTAAGGAGAAGGAAAGCGGATTGGTCCAGAGCCAGCTTGAGGGGGAGTGGGCTGGGGGGATGGGCAGTATTAGTGTTTGGTCTGGGGAAGATGAAACGCAGCTCAGCGCTGTGGGCGGTTCTTTGATCTTCCTGTAACTGCTAGAGCATCAATTAGCATCCTTAATGTTGAGGGAGTCTCTGAGAAACCCTTGAGCCTGATGATGTAGGTTAGTAGATCCGGAAGTGTGGGGGGCTTGTGTGTGTGTGTGTGTGTGTGTGTGTGTGTGTGTGTGAGAGAGAGAGAGAGAGAGAGAGAGAGAGACAGAGACAGACACAGACACAGACACAGACACAGACACAGACACAGAGAGACAGAGACAGAGAGACAGAGACACGGAGAGACACAGAGAGAGAGAGAGAGAGAGACAGAGACAGAGACAGAGACAGAGACAGAGACACAGAGAGACACAGAGACAGACAGAGATAGACAGAGATAGACAGAGACAGAGAAAGAACAAAGTACAGAAATGAGTTTACCTTCAATTTTCAGATTTGAGAGTTATGGGATAGGATAATTTAAAACTAAAAGTGCAGTTTGTGGTTGAGTAGTTTTTCTATAATTATCTGAGTATGTAAACTAAAATTACACACTCCTAAATTTACAGAAAAATAGGATCTCCTAAAATGTGTCACACTGAGAAAAAGAACACCCCCAAGAGTCCTTTTCAGGCAATCTTCTTTCTAAAGAAAGAAAGAAAGGAAGGAAGAAAGAAAGAAAGAAAGAAAGAAAGGAAGGAAGAAAGAGAGAAGGAGGGAGGGAGGAAGGGGGAGAGAGAGAGAGAGAAAGAGAGAGAGAGAGAGAGAGAGAGAGAGAGAGAGAGAGAGAGAGAGAAGGGGAGAAGGAAAGAAAAAAGAGAGAGAAAGAAAGAAGATAGTGGTGAGACCAGGTCTTACTATGTAGCCCAGGCTGGCCTGGAGTTACGTTAACTCCTGCTCTGACTGCTAATCCTGGTTATAGGCAACCCCCATGTTGAGCCCTTCCTGACACACTGTCAGAGTAGCTCTCTCTGTGGCCAGTGGTAAAGGCTGAGCTTGGGGACTAACTGCCCTTGAGTTTCGACTGGGCCATTTTCAATATTTAATTAAATTATTTGACACCTTTGTGTCTAGGATTTCACAGCTCCAGAATGGAGACAATCTACAATGCTGAGACAAACTACCTCATGATCGTCTCCACTTTCACAAGAGTTAAATAAAAGAACTCATGTAAGGATTGACTGCATGTAAAATAGTCGACCCACAGTAGGTTGTATGTAATAAATGAAAGAGACTTGGGGTGGATTTGGGAGGAGTTTGCAGGAGGAGTTGGGGTGAATATGACCAAGATACATCGTATGAGATTCCCAAAGAACTAATAAAAATTAAAAAAATAAAAATAAAAGGCCACACAATATTGACATTAGTTGGGAATCTCTTTTTAAGAGCAACAGGGAAAAATAGGGAAAGGCACAGGAATTTTTTTAATTATTTAATCTTAATTTCTGATGAAAACATGTTATAGTTAGGGATTTCAAACTCTTATTAAACTACAGCAAGTAAACTAATGCAAACATTGATTCTTTAACGTAGATAAGTACCCAAGATGGAGAAATTAAAAAAAAAAAAGAGAAGCCGTCTCCGAATGAGTGGAAAGAGGATGGAGCTGTGAAATGGGCAAAAGGGAAAAGTGTCCCCTGGGGGTCTGGTCCCCCCTGCCTCCGCTCTGCTTGACCTCAGCCTAGACCCTTCTTCCTCCACCCTGGCCCCCTTCACCAGTCCATGTGCATACCTGCCTCTGGCCGATTTCACGGCCACAGCCCTCCACCCACAATAAACTGAGTCTACACTGTGTCTCCCTGGGTCCCACACTTCTGCCTTAACCCAGGACTGCAGTCTCCTGGTCCAGGCTTCCTCTTCTCTATTTCATCTTGCTCTTTAGTTTAGTGAACTGAATTTTAGGTTGATTTAGGGTTTGTTGTTGTTGTTGCTATTGTTGTTGTTGCTGCTGTTGCTGTTGTTGTTGCTATAGTTGCTGTTGCTGTTGTTGCTGTTGTTGTTGCTGTTGTTGCTGTTGCTGTTGTTGCTGTTGTTGTTGCTATTGTTGCTGTTGCTGTTGTTGCTGCTGCTGTTGCTGTTGTTGTTGTTGTTGTGTTGTTGTTGCTGTTGTTGTTGCTGTTGTTGTTGCTGCTGTTGTTGCTGTTGCTGTTGTTGTTGTTGCTCTTGTTGTTGTTTTGCTGTTGCTGTTGTTGTTTTTGTTTGGTGTTGTCTGTTGTTGTTGTTGTTGTTGTTGTTGCTATTGTTGTGTTGCTGTTGCTGTTGTTGCTGTTGCTGTTGTTGTTGCTGTTGCTGTGGTTGTTGTTGCTGTTGCTGTTGCTGTTGCTGTTGCTGTTGTTGCTGTTGCTGTTGTTGTTGCTGTTGTTGTTTTTTTAGGAGCTAAAACATTTCTGCAAATATAAAAGCACTCACTGCCCAGATTTAACATACAGCAATATTCACTATACCTGGTTTGGTCATTTTTGCTTGCAGCAGAATCTTCCTATGTAGTCCAGGTTGGCCTAAAAGTATTGCCAATTTTCCTGTCTTTCCCTCCTGAATCTGAAATTATCGGTGCCATGTTTGTTCTTTTAAAGATGTGGAGGAAGAGTCAGACATGTGTGGTGACTGTCTTTTCCTTGTCCCCAGGGTTGGATTTTCTGTGAAGTGTTTCTGTTGATTTCACATTTTTGTGAGGGAGAATTCCTGGAGAGAAGCAGTGTCTGCCGAGACTGGTTGACTGATTAGAGCTGTAGTACCATGGAGAGGTTGGAATGTTGCAAGTCTGGAGGCTGATTACCTTATCTTGAAATAATTTCAGTCCTACAATACAGCCATTCCTCTTTGTCTGTAGTAACACCTGATGACTGGGAGATGAAATCTTTCAGAATCTATTAACACAGCAGACATATAGCTGTCACAAACTCAAAAGATAAGGATGTATTTTGCCTTGACTTATGACATTTTCAGCTCTGTAAAATTATAAAAATAATCTTCATTGATCATGTTGCTTCCACGTTGAAACAGGGGATTTGGGCTAACTTAAATCTGTGTTCCAGGCTGGAGAGATGGCTCAGTGGTTAAGAGCACTGATTGCTCTTCCAGAGGTCCTGAGTTCAAATCCCAGCAACCACATGGTGGCTCACAGCCATCTGTAATGAGATCTGACGCCCTCTTCTGGTGTGCATGAAGATAGCAACAGTGTACTTATATATAATAAATAAATCTTTAAAAAAAAAAAAATCTGTGTTCCTGGGCCATGGTCACTCAGAATGGCTTCAGAAGAAGTTATCTCTTATTCCCTTTCAAATGAGAGCCATGTTTTGGGTGTTGATATGTTCCAGTTCCATGGCATTCACACAGATCCATGCACTGCACTGCTCTCTGAGATGTTTGCTGTTTTTATTCAGTGGTGTGTCTCCTAGATTTACCCTATTCTGATCCTTGGAGAGCTGCTTCATCTGCACCTTAGTCTTATTTCTAGGAATGTATGTGAAGGCTCCCAGGCACTAATTGAGGGATAGATTTTCTTTTCCTTTTTCCAGATGATAATGATACTAAAAGTATTTTTGTGCATGCTGTCTTGTGCTCTCTGTTTACTAGTGTGTGCATCATGTGCAAAGCTTCAGCTCCTTGGCTGTTATGAGATTATTCTTCCATGTGGCTGCACTCCTCACAGGACAGTGTGAGTCTTCTGACTCCTCCAAATCTTCACCGTCCTCAGGGATGGAGCTGGACACCAGGCTTTGAATCCATTGTTGAAGATGAGCTCCTGTTTAGCTCTCTATGGTCATTCAGAGTTTCCTTTTCTGTGTCTTTGTCCATTCTCTCCTTAGTGTTTGCTTTATCCTGTTCATTTGTAAGTCACCTCTAACACTCCAGGAGTGATGTCCTATTGGTGTCGTGGATACCCTAGGAGTACTTGGTGAGAGCAAAGTTTATCTTCATTCTTTATGTAAGACCAAAAATCCAAATTATCTAGTTCATTTTTCATATATAAGTCTCTTGTTTTCCAGCTCAAATAATGACTTTTGTTTAGTTGGTGATGGGGAATGGGATCTCCCAATGCACCATAGACTGGCTTTGAACTCATGATGCATCTGCTTCAGTCTCCTGAGTGCTGATGTTACAAGTGTCCATCTTTTTCTGTTTTCGTTGTTATCCTTTGATTTTAATATAACCACTACTAGTTACTCTGTGTTCTCAGCTTCTGCTGCTAACTGTTCTTTCTCTTCTACAAATGTCTTTGCAGCTGAGAGCTGACCCTCCTGTGTAAGGTAGACTGTGGACAAAGTTGCCATTCTATAGATGTGAGCTTACAACTACTTCCTGGTCTAGGAAATTCAACGCCATTGTTTTGTAAACTAAACTATTAGACAGGGAAACCCAGAAGTGAAGGAGGAGGGATTGTAGGAGCTAGAGGGGTCAAGAACACCGTAAGAGCACAGCACACAGAACCAGCTAAGCAGGGATCATAGGAGATCATGAAGACTAAAGGACAATCATGGATTCTGTATGGGTCTGAGCTAGGTCCTCTGCATATACCCTATGGTTGTATAGCTTGGTGTTCTTGTGTGACTTGTAACAGTCAGAGTGGGAGCTGATTCTAACTCTTTTGTCTGTTTGGGGGACCCTTTTCCTCCTACTGTGTTACCTTGTCCAGCCTTGATGTGATAGCATGTGCCTGCTCTTATTGTATCTTTTTATGCCATGTTTGGGTGATGTCCTGGGAGGCCTGCTGTTTTGTTTTTGAAGGGCAATGGAGGAGGAGTGGATCTGGGGGAGACAAAAGTAGGGGTACTTGGAGGAGCAGAGGGAGGGGAAACTGTGGTCAGTATTAATATATGAGAGAAGAACAAACAAACAAACAAACAAACAAATGTGAAAAGAAATCCCTGAGGTGGGAACCAATTGTTACTGATCAGGGATGCTGAGATCAGGGTCCTTTCTCTTTGGGGCTGTCAAAAAGAAACTTGACAAAGAAGTGAGCACAGCCACTTCTCTGCACAGTGATTTCGGGGTCCCTGTCCCCAGTCTCCCCTTGCCTGCATTTGGCATGAACTCCCCCTTGTGGGGGAGTGCTGGGAGATTTGCTTATGGATGTCTAGAAAGACTGGTGTCAGTGTCTTAGCTCCTTGGAGAGATGGGAGAAGTCAATGATAGCAAATATCTCGGCTCTTTGTTGTACATGCAAGGGGTTTCCTGGGGCTTTGGCATTAAGTTTGAAGTATGTCCTGTACAGAGCAGATCTCAATCTATTCACATAGCACTCTCAACATGGCTTCCCTCCAGACTTCCTTGAACCAATATCTCCATCTTCTTTGGGAGCCTCTAACTAATCACCTTAGTTTCTTACCACTGCCTGCGAGTCCCCATGTACCTACCTATCCCTGGGGTCACTTCCCCATAAAGTGAGTGACTAGACTAGATATACCCTCCAAGTCTATCTTAAGAAAGGCCCATTTCTGGGGTTGGGGATTTGGCTCAGTGGTAGAGCGCTTGCCTAGCAAGCTCAAGGTCCTGGGTTCAGTCCTCAGCTCCGGAAAAAAAAAAAAGAAGAAAAAAGAAAAGAAAGGCCCATTTCATCTGGTTAGCTCACGAACCAAGCATGGGTAGTTCTTCTCCTGGTTATAGGAAGCTCCCCCCGCCACACACACACACACACACACACCCAGGAAGTTGCAGGTCTGACCTGAGAGGATCAGGGTTAGGATAGGGAAAGGCAGTACAGAAATCTGGGCGGCCATTTCTAAGGCTAGTTGTGTTTTCCAATCTTTTTGAATCTGATCTCAAATGGGCCCTTTCTACTTTACAGTGACCCTTAAGGTCGCTCTACCCTGAGACCTTGCTGATTCAGCATGCAGCTGAGAGCAAACTGCCAGCTTCTTCTGGGCCAGCAGCGTTGTTAGGAACTGGTTTTCAAATGGCCTCTGATTCTCTCAGAGGAGACCTCCACCACTCCCAGCGGCTTTCTTCCTGGCAGAAGCATCTGGAAGTGGCTGGTCAGTTTTAGCTACCAGTTATATATGGAGTTCAAGGCCAGTCTGAGGTAGACGAGACCCTGCTTTAAAAGGCTGATTTTTTTATTTCTTACAAAAGAAAGCACTCGAAAGTTAAATAAGTGTAATTGAAATACTTAATTAGATATTATGGACGATATAGAAAAATCATCTGTTAAGGCTTTGTCCCGTAGTAACTAGGATGATGTGATGGGTAACCTTCACTTTCAGTTTGGCTGGATTTGGAATCACTTAGGACACATACACCTGGGTATATCTGTGAGAGTGTTTCCCAAAAATGGTTCACTGATGGGGGACCATCCATGCAGAATTTGGGCAGCATCATTCCATGAGCTAGGCAGTTAATTGAAGAAAAGGGATCTCGGATACAAGCTCACTTTCAGCATTCATCTCTCTGCAGCCCAAACTCTGATTAAACATCTTAATGATATTAATTTTATTCATTTCAATACTACCTCCTCCTCTTCCTCTTCCTCCTCCTCCTCCTCTTCCTCCCCTCCTCCTCCCCTCCTCCTCCTCCTCCTCCTCCTCCTCCTCCTCCTCCTCCTCCTCCTCCTTTTGGTAGTGTCTCATATATCTCAAGCTGCACTTGAACTTCTGAATCGAGTCCACTTCCCAAGGGCTTAGATTATAGGCATGTGCCACCACACCAAGCCAGATACAGTGCTGGCGATCAATCCCAGACTTGTGGTAGAACAACTGAGCTGTATCCTCAGTTCATTTCCTTCTGAGAGCAGACATTTTATTGTGAACTTGGCCACCATCAGGTTGACTTCAATAGAATTTAAGACTTCTTCTATAGAAACCCCAGGGTTCTTCTCCTCTTGGTCTTGCTAATTCTGGTGACACTGTTATTGTAAATTGGCTTGTCACAGATGAGTGCCCGGGCATAGGCTTCTAACTAGTCACAAACGCATTTGTGTTTCTGTAATCAGTGTCTAGGGATGCTCCCCAGCGATGCAGGTGTTGCTGGGTAAGGTCCTGATTCACAGATAACAAAAAGTTAATTTTCTGACACCATATCCAGTCTCTCAACTGGCAAGGGCCTTGATTCTTCTATCCTTGCAAAGGCATTAGAATATTAGCCTTGGACTCTGAAGGCCTCTGTGAGGATCAGTTAGCTGCAATGTTCTTACCTTCAGTCAATGCCTACCTCTTCTCTCAGAGCCGGACACTTTCTTAACTTTGTTTAGAGGTTATTAATGTATCAGTAAATGGGGTTTATTATTTTTTTATCCAGCATTCCTGGCTGTTTTCAGCAAGAAGGTGGCCTGAATATGCCAGAGGCATCAACCATATTTAGTGGAAATCATATCAATTTACATTTCAGAAATCACGCTGGTAACTTTTTTTGTAGTTACACAATTATACACAGACTTAACAAACCATGCCTGACATTAAAACCACAGATTCAGTATAGTTTCCTTCTAAGCTTAAAATGGGCTTTCCATGTTTCTATACCCGATAGCGTGAGCACTAGAGTTTTCTGTAGGGCAGAAGGAGATGCTGTTTCTCATGGAAACAGCTGGTGTTTACATATTCTGCATTCCTAAAGGTCACAGGATCATGAATGTGACAACATCCTCCTGCTGGAAGTGACTGTTCGAACTACAGTAACATTGTGTTTGAGGTATTGCCTGGTGATTAGGGGAAGCTTCAAAATAATAAAATGCAGACAGTGAAGGTATAAAAATAGTAGTAGCTGAAAATTTACAGATAATGTTGTAGTGGGGGAAAGGAAGAAAACAGGTGCATGAAAGATGGTTTCTAGTCACATATAAGTGCTCCAGTCGTCTTTCAGGCCCTCGGGGGTGATGGGGCTGACACCTACACAACAGATCACAGTGGTTTGGCTGTCCTGACAGCGTGACAGAGGCCTCACAGATAGGCACCCCTCCCCTTTTGTCTGTTAGAGATATTTCCAGTGAGTAAGGAGTAAGGCATATTTTCATGTGTCTGCTGGCAGATGCGTCTACAACTGCCATCCTTTCTAAACTGTTTCCTGTACAGAACATAATTACAGGGCATGTGAGGTGAGGCTGGACCACAATATGCCCGGAGGGGCCCAGAGAGACGGTGGAAGTAGGTGATGCTTGAAATTGGCAAGCCTGTCATGCAAAGACAGGCAGAGAGGTGAGCTGTACCAGAGCCATCACATACCAAGCAGGAGCCCAGGAGCAGTGTATCTGATTTTTGTTTTTAAGCCTCTGATGTAAGAGTTTTAGGGTTGAGAAGCTGGAATGGTGTAGGGTTGAGGAGGTTATGCGCCATGGAATCTGCTCCCTCGGCAGTTCTGATAATTCCCAAGCAGCTGTCTTTCTTTACTATCGTGTGAGAGGATTTTTTGGGGGGACAGAAAACGGCCCAGAAATAAAAGTAGCCGTCTAGGGTCTTAAGTTCCCATGAGTAAGTTAGTAATATCTGCACAACCTATGTCAACAAATATTTGTTGTGTGTTTGCCTGTTCTCACAGTGTGTTAATCATGACACTGGAGACATTTTCTACTGTGGGCATTATTGATTACAAGAGAAATAGAGTAGATTAATTTGAAAGCTGTGTATTTTGTTTTGCCGTATATACACCACACAGGTCCTGATATAAAACACTTCAAAATTTGCGAACAAAACAGCAACAACATCAACAACAAAACCTGTCTAGCAATCAGTGTGATCAAATCTGCAGACATAATTATGTGCATTTTCTTCTCTGACTGCTTTCCGGCGTATTTTCCTTTTCAGATTTGGTCGGTTTGATGGCTTTGCTTTTTTTCTTTCATTCTTTGTTGTTGTTGTTTTTCCCTTAACTTTTTCTATTTATTTCTAATTACCACACTCCTGGATTCCTCGTTTTTCCATGCCTTCATTTCCCCCCTCTTCCTTTTGAACTGTTTACCTCCATGTTCACCCTCCTCCTGTTAATCAACTTTCCCTCACTGAGGCAACATGACCTCAATAATTAACCTTTTAGAAAGCAAGGCTCACTTTGGCTCCAGACTTCAGAGGGCTCCCTCTGTGGTCACATGGTTCTTTGTTTCTGAGCCTGTGCAGAAAGGTGATGGTGGGAAACTGTGCCATCCACAGCATTGCTCTCCTCAAGGTAGCTCTTGAGCCAGTCAGCTTCCAAAGTGTCTGTCTACACACTGCTGAGTCATGGCCAAGCCTTCCTAAGTTTTAAAGGACACTGCTGCATCGGTGATGAAGCCCTCATAAGTCTGGGGGAATACATTTCCCGTCTAAACTGCCACACACATTGCCTTCCTATCTGGCACTCACTGGGGTTCCATTTTATCAAACAGTATTCCCAGGCATCACCACACATGAGGACAAAGCCTGTGCAGCGCACTGCTATCTGCATGTGAACGTGGTTACTAAAAAAGCTGTCAGTCTTTACACATACCAGTGGCCAAGCAGCAGAACAGGCAACCTAATGAGAGAACTGAATCCACTGTTAGGGAAGTGTTCAAGTGAAAGTCATAGGACTATGGAGAGAAGAGCCTGGTCTTAGATAACTGCCGGCCTTCCCACATGGTCATCTGTCCTCTAGAAACCCAGATACCCTACATTCCAGGATGTGATATGCTTGTGGAAACACTTTAAGGTGAACAGAATTTCACAACTCTATAAGGAATAGCTCAGTTGAACAGGATGTAGATGCAGAAGGATAGGTAAGAGGGAGAGAGAAGGAGAGATTACCTAAAGGAGGAACAAACTGTAATCAAACACCACTGGTATAGCTTGTGTTTATAGTTTTATTGAGATATCATGGACATACAATATTTAAAATGAAGGATCTGAGAGTTTCCAACATGTGTTTATAAACAAGAAACTGTTACCATGCTCAACATGACGTTCATTTTCATCACCCGTGGTTTCTGATGCTTCTCTGCCATTCAAACTCCAGTATTCCCTGTGTCTCAGGGAAACACCATCTGCCTTTCATCACTAAATCCTCAAGAATTCATGTAAATGGAAAAGCGTATAGGCTTGCTCTGTGTGTGTGTATGTGTGTGTGTGTGTGTGTGTGTGTGTGTGTGTGTGTGTGTTGAGATAGGTGGAGTATCTTGTATACATTTCATCTTTCAGGGTTTTTTTTTTTTTTTTTTTTTGGGAAGACTTTTTCATGGGTTTACCACATGTGGAAATCCAATCCAAAATTCCAACATCCGAAATGTTACAAAAGCTCAGAGAGTCAGGTCACTATCTGTTCATTTCTTTTCCTTTTGTCGAAAATAGATTTTTTTCCTCATATAATATATCCTGATTATAGTTTCTCCCCCTCTACTCCCCCCAGTTTCTCCCAACCTCCCCTCCTATCTGGATCCACTTTTGTCTTTCATTAGAAAACAAACAGGTTTTTAAGGGACAATAATAAAACATAACAAAATAAAATATAATACGATAAAGCAAAACCTAACACATCAAAGTTGGACAAACAGATGGAAAAGAGACCAAGAGACGGCACAAGAATCAGAGACCCACTCATCTGCACTCTCAGAAATGTCATCAAAACACTAAACTAGGAGCCGCAATATACACACAGGACATAGTGTAGGATCTGTGCACGCTGCCTCAGTCTCTGAGAGTTCACGGGATCTTTAATCTTGTCGACTTAGGGACCTCACTTGCTGGGTGTCCTCCATCCCCTCAGGATCTTACACTCTTTCTGCCTCCCCTTCTGTGGGGTTCTCTGAGCCCAGAGGGGAGGGATTTGATTGAGAACCCACTTACAGCTGAGTGTTCAAGCTCTCTCACTCTGCACGCTGGCTGGCTGTGGGTCTCTACGCTTGTTCCCATCGGCTGCAGGAGAAAGCTTCTCTGATGATGGCCGAGCAAGGCATTGATCTGTAACAGAATGGCATTAGGAGTCATTTTATTGCAACATTTTTTTAAAGGGACAATAGTGCTTGGTTTTACCCAGGGCCCCCGAGTTATGTAGTCTCTGGTTTTTGGTCATCCAAGCAGTGTCAGGATATGGCTTCTATCTTGTGGGGTGGGTCTTAAGTCAGATCAGCCATTGGTTGGTTACTCCCACAAGCTTTGTGTCCCCGTTGCCCTTGTGTATCTTGCAGGTAGGGCACCACTGTAGATCAAAGGGCTTGCGGCTGGTTTGGTGTTTTGTTTCTCTTTGGTAGACTGCAGGGTACCTTCCTGTACTGAAGAATGAAGGGTCTATGTAGGCACATGCTCCACTTTTCAATAGTCAATAAGTTGTGTAGATGTTGTCAGTTTGTGAAGGGCAACCTATATATTGTCTTGGCAAAGGTCTTGTTTGGGGGTTCCTATGAGACTGCTTTGGCCAAAAATTTAATTAGATGTAACTCAATCTCAATACTGGAAGTCTCATTTGGTAACAAGAGATGGTCAGCTGGGGCTCTGTCTCCCCACTATTTGGCAATTTTATTTAGATCACCTTTCTCTCTCTCTCTCTCTCTCTCTCTCTCTCTCTCTCTCTCTACATATATACACATACGTGTGTGTGTGTGTGTGTGTGTGTGTGTGTGTGTGTGTGTGTGTAAGTGTGTGTCTACTGTATTAGGCTTTTTACACTATCCCTCAAATGGCCCTTCATTTTAACTGTTCCTCCTTGTATTTCTTCCCTTACCTTTCTATTCCTTCCCCCTTCCTACTTGGTCCCCCCCATTCACCCATACCTATCTATTCTATTCTCTTTCCTAATGATATCTATCTGTTAACACTGCCCCACCCCCAGCATGCCTAATCCCTTACTCTATACCTATCCTCTGTGGTTATACCGAATTGTGGTTTGCTTACCAATGACTTAACAGCTAATATCCATGTATTTGTCTTTCTGGGTCTGCAATGCCATCACGCTCAGTATGGTAGATGGTGCTCCTAATCCCAACTCTTTAGGAGTAGAGGCAAAAGAGTCAGGAATTCAAGGCCATCCTCTACTACATTGTGAGGTCCGGACAAGCCTGGGATGCATGAGACGCTGACTCAACAATTCAAAACATTAATGTGTGTGTGTGTGTGTGTGTGTGTGTGTGTGTGTGTGTGCATACTTTTCTATGTAATCAAACAGAATGCAGCACTGTATGAAATATATAGTATGTCATGGTCCAAGGCTTGTTCATCATGTGAAAACCAATGTCAAAACTACAGTGACAAGAAACTTGGTAGGACAAGAAGGACAAGGGGGAAGGAGGAGGACTTGAGTGGTAGAACTGTTCTATGCCCTGACTGGGCAACAGTTATTTGATTGGAATTATATAAATATTTAGACCTATATATTCTCCCAAAGTGAATTTTTTTACTGAATGTGAGTAGTATATACATTTTTAAAAATGTAGTGGGACCATAGATGAAACAAACATAACAGCTGGTCCCTGCTGAAGCAGGGCTATGAGTAGGTCAAGTATGGAAGCTATCAAAGTGAAGAATCAGAACCCTAACCATGACATAGCACACCTCTCGGCCTTACCATCTCCCTTTGCCAGCGAAGAAAGATTCGACTGGACACAACCGCCCTCACGATTTCGCTCTAACGCTCTCTGGAATCATTTCAAGTTCGTTACTGAGCGCACCAGTGACCTCCTGACCTTCATGTAAGCAAAGCGGAAAGCCATCCCTTTCCTGCATCCCTGCATCTGCCGCACCTCTCAGCATCTTTTGCTAGTTTCTCTTCTCGGTTTCGGTGGCTTCGCCCATGCTCACTCCTCAGTGCGGTTTCTCTCTCTTTATACCTTGGTAGTTTCACTTTGCCTCCTCAACTAATCCTCCAGATGCGATGTGTCTGAAGACTAGATCCTTGACTCATGGCAGGTGTGTGTGTGTGTGTGTGTGTGTGTGTGTGTGTGTGTGTGTGTGTCGGTTGGCACAGTCTAGGGTCATCTGAGAAGAAGGAACCTCAACTGAAAAGGCATCTCTGTCATTTTGGCCTGCGGGCAGACCTACAGGGCATTTTCTTGATCAATGGTTGACACAGGAGGGTCAGGCCTCTGTGGGACACTGCCACTCTGGCTGGCATGGGTGGCTGAGTGTGGGCCTGAGAACCAGACAGCAAGCAGTATCCTTCCCTGGTCTCTGATTTAGGTTCCTGATTCAATTCCTGCTCTGACTTCGGTCCGTGATGTGTTGTGTCCTGAGAGCTGTAAGACGAAATAAACCATTTCCTCCCCAGTTATTTCCCATGGTGGTGCTTATCACAGCAGTAGACAGACAGCCAGAACAATCCCCATTTTCTTTTACTCATACTGTACCCTCTGTGTCAGTGACCTGAGACTCTGGCTTTAAATACGGTTGGCTTGTGATTGGCACATTACCTTGACGGCAAGTAGAACTTCCAGAGTTGTATGGCTAGCATCACACTTGACACCTCTACTTGGAAGTCTAGCCAGCATCTCAAAGATAACACGTCTATAATACTAAAATAGGCCTCTCTGTACACCTTTGCCCAATCTACACATCCCAGGAAGTGGCTCCACCCCTCAGCCTCTGGAGCTTAAAGCTCATAATCAATCATGCCTAAGTCCTCTCTGCCCCCACCCCAATATCAGCTATGTGCTTCTGAAGCCTAGCAAATACCTCAATTTCCATTTCTGCTAAGACCACAAGACACCATCTGCTTAGCTTGCTTACTTGCTTTCCTTATCAACTGATTGATTGGTTGATTGGTTGGTTGATTGGTTGATTGGTTGGTTGGTTGGTTGGTTGGTTTTTTTCTCTGTTTCTGCACATATTCCTTTCTCTTCCCTTTAGCAAGTGTTTCTGTTAAATTCAAATTATATAATTTTATAAGTAGTTTTAAGAATGGTGCTCATGAAATGTAAAATGTTTCTAAATTTAAATTTTATGAAGCTATAGTATTCTTTTATTTCTCTGAGACACAATGGAATTCATATTTTTTAAAAAATATTCTTATTTTGTGTGTATGGGAGTTTTGTCTGGATGCATGCGTGTACATCACGTCTGACACTGGTGCCTGTGGAAGCCAGAAGAGGACACTGAATCTAACTGGAACTCGAGCAGAGATGGTTGGGAAGCACCATGTGTAAGTACTAGGAAATGAACCCAGGTCCTCTGCAGGGCAAGAAGGGCTCTTAACTACTGAGCCATCCTGCCATCTCCAACAAGATGCATTTATTATTTGTTCGTTTGTTCATTCATTCATTTTATTTTATTTTCAACAATCCTGACCATTGTTTCCCCTCCCTCTGTTCCACTCCCCCCACCACTTCTCCTCTCTCCCAGATCTACTCCTCCTCCTTTTCCCTTCAGAAAAAGAGCAGCCCTCCCAGGGATATCCACCAAACACGACATAACAAGATACAATAAAACTAGGCTCACACCCTCATATCAAGGCTGGGCCGGGCAACCCAGGTAGGAGGAAAGGGTTCCAAGAGCAGACAAAAGAGTCTGAGGTACCCCAACTCCCATTAATAGGAGTCCCACGAAAACACCAAGCTAATAACCATAACGCATATGCAGAGGACCTAACACAGACACCTGCAGGCTCCATGTTGCCACATCAGTCTCAGTGAGCCCCTGTGTGCCCTGCTTGGTTGGTGTCTGTGGGCTGTGTTCTCCTAGTGTCCTCGGCTCCTCTGGCTTCTACGATTCTTCTTCCCCTCTTCCATGGGTTCCTGAGCTCCAGAGGGAGAGACCTGATGGAGACCTCCAATTAGAGCTCTCTTTGTCTCTCTCTGTCTCCCCCCTCTCTCCCCCCTCTCTCCTCTCTCTCTCTCTCTCTCTCTCTCTCTCTCTCTCTCTCTCTCTCTCTCTCTCTCTCTCTCTGTTCCCATCAGCTGTCAAAGGAAGCCTCTCTAATGACCATCGGGCTAGGCACCCATCTATGAGTGTATAAGAATAACATTAAGAACCATTTTATTGTTTCTTTTTCTTTCATAGGTCTCTGGACTATGTCAGGCATGGGCTGCCTGTCATGGCGTGGGCCTCAAAAGACCAGTCATTGGTTGGCTGCTCCCAGAAGCTCTAAGTCTCCATTACCCAGCACTTAGGTCTAAGGTTTTGTGTCGAGGAAGCTTTGCCTGGTTACAGAGGGTGGCCAGTTCAGGCTCCCAATTCTCCATTGCTAGGAGTCCTCGCCAAGGTCACTGTTGTAAAATCCTGGGAGTTTCTACTACACTAGGTTTCCACATTGCACCCCCCCCAATGCCCTCCAATTCCAGTCGTCTCTCCTCGTCATCTCCCCTTCATTCCCCGCAACATCTGACCCCACCCCCACCCGTCCCCAGTCCATTTACAAAATCTATTTTTTTATTTTCCCTTCCCATGGAGATCCATGCACCTCTCCAGAACCCTCCTTGTTACTTAGCCATTCTGGGTCTGTGGATTGTAGCACAGTTATCCTTTACTTAGTAGCTAATATCCACTTATAAATTAGCACATACCATGTTTGTCCTTCTGGATCTGGGTTACCTCATTCAGGATGATCTTTTCTAGTTCCATCCATTTACCTGCAAATTTCATGATGTCATTGATTCTTTTTAAACAGCTGAATAATATACCGTTGTGTAAATGCACCACGACTTCATTATCCATCCTTTAGTTGAGGGACATGTGGGTTGTTTCCAGTTTCTGGCTATCATGAAGAAAACCCTATGAATATAGTTGAGCAGGTGCCTTTGTGGGGCGTCCCTTAGGTATGTGCTCAGAAGTGATATAGCTGAGTCTTGAGGGTCTTTAGGTAGATTGATTCCCAGCTTCCTGAGGAACCCAGATTTCCATGAATGACTGTACACGCTTGCACTCCCACCAGCAATGGAGGAGCGCTTCTGTGCACCTTGCTCCACATCCTTGCCAGCCTGAGCTGTCACTTGTTGTTTTGATCTAAGCCATTCTGACAGGTGTACGATGGAAAGTTTGATTTCTGTTTCCTTGATGGATGGGGATGTTGAGCTTTTCTTTAAGTGTTTCTCGGTCATTTGAGATTCCTCTGTTGAGAATTCTCTGTTTTAATTCTTTGAGTTTTGTATCATGCTCCCTATTACACTCATACCTGTATTTTGCCCTTTGCCTTTGCAACCTCCCTCCCCCCAATAACTCACACAAACACACACACACACACACACACACACACACACACACACACACACACACACACACCAAGGCATAGAAAACCTCTCATTGTGGAAGCTGTAGTGTGTCACAGTGTGTCCCACAATATACCCCTCTGTCCACACATCTTCACTTACAGATGTTCATTGCAGAGAGTCATTGGTCTGATTCAAGGTCTCTGGCTTTTGGGACATCATCAATATTAGATCCTCATCGGGACTCCTCCCCGTTAACCTGTTGTGGCCCTATGTCATGGAGATCATGTAGCTTTGAATCGGCAGGACTGGCACTCACCCATACCTTCACCATCAGGGCCAGCTCCCCTGTGTTGCCCAGGTGAGGTGCAGGGCTTGATCTTCTGAGTGCTGCAGTCAGTGAGTGGGCAGGGCTCTCATGCTCTCCGGTGCCAGGTCTCCCAACTACCACAGTAGCAAGAGGAGAGTGAGTGGAAGGCAACTCATCACCGCCCAGGCCACCTCACATCAGAGGAGTGGTTGGGGCCAGCTCTCTCGCTCATCCACTGGGTGGCAGCTCATCCGCACCCTGCACCCTCCCCATCCCCCACCAGGGTCAGCTCTGCTGCTCTGAATGCTCTTCTGACTGCTGCCAATGGTGAGGACAGAGGTAGCACTCCCAAGATCATGACCCCGTGGGCAGCTTTTCCAACTGCCGAAGGTGACAAGGATGCACCTCACCACCCCACAGCAGTAAAGTGGCAGGATCATCTCGCTCACACTCACGCCCTTAGGGTCAGCTCACCCACGCCCCCGCCACAAGGGCCCCCTACTACACTGTGCCGCGTAGGCAAAGGGCAGTATTCGCTCTCCCAGGCGCTGCCACGTGTTCTCTAGTAGTAATATAAGCCATGAGCAGATAGGGGCACCTGACCCCGGGGGCTGAAGATCCTCAGACCAAGACAGGGCCCTCAGTGGCAGCTCAGGTTAAAACCTCATCATGGCCAGATGGCAGGGCTGGCTACTCACAGCCGGCTACTCCTTTCTACCCTCAGATTTCCAGTTCCATCTCTCTTCATAATGCTCAAGGTTCTCCACATCTTTCTCTCCCATCTCCGCATATTCGCACATTGTGGAGGCTCCTGCTGCAGGCTGGCCACGTGGCTGGTGGGTAACACCTTCTGTCAGCGCAGCAATGTGTGGGGGCAAGCAGGTATCTACGGCCTGCCTGGGCCTTTCGCTGGAGGGCAGGTCTGTGGATAACATGTCAGTCTCCAGGTCTCTATCTGTCTCCCTCCTTCTATGCTGCGCTGCCTGGATTTAATTTGATTTTTATGTGTCTTGTCCTATGACTTAGTCAGGGTTTTTATTCAAACACCATGACCGAGAAGCAAGTTGGGGAGGAAAGGGTTTATTGAGCTTACACTTCCACGTTGCTGTTCATCACCCAAAAAAGTCAGGACTGGAACTCAGGCGGGAGCTGATGCAGAGGCCATGGAGGGATGCTGCTTACTGGTTTGCTTGCCCCGGCTTGCTCATCTTTCTCTCTTATAGAACCCAAGACTAACAGTCCATGGATGGAACCTCCCACAAGGGGGTAGGCCCTCCCACCTTGATCACTAATTGAGAAAATGCCTTACAGCTGGGTCTCATGGAGGCATTTCCTCAAGGGAGGCTCCTTTGTCTGTGATAACTCCAGCTTGCGTCAAGTTGACACACAAAACCAGACAGTACAGCATAAAACAGCTTTGGCCACCAAAGCCAGACATCGAGCTAGGATTAACAAAGGACTGTGGTTTGCTCTGTCCTTCATTGATATAAGAGCAATACCACCAAAAAGGTGTCTCTTTGCCCATTGCCAGGGGTATGAATCCCATTGTTTAATTGGAATGTTTTGTTTTGGTTTTTTTTGTTTGTTTTTTTTTCATTCTAATTTCTCAGATTCTTTATATATTTTGGGTATTAGCCTCCCTCTGTCAGATGTGGAGTTGATAAAATCTTTTCCATTCTGTAGGCTGCCATTTTGTCCTATTGATGGCGTCCTTTGCCATTTAGAAGCCTTTCAGTTTCATGGAGTCTCATTTGTTCTTAGTACCTGTGCATTGTGGAGGAAGTTGACCCCTGTGCCGGTGCATTCAAGGCTATTCTCCACATTCTCCTCTATCAGGTTCAGTGTATCTGGTCGTCTGTTGAGGTCTTTGATTCACTTTGATCTGAGTTTTGTGTAGGGTGATACATATTGATCAATTTGCAGTCTTCTACATGCAGACCTGCAGTTAGGACAGCACCATTTGTCTGAAGATGCTGTCTTTTTTTCGTTGTGTATGTCTGGCTTCTTTTATCAGAAATTAGGTGTCTGTGGATGTGTGGATTTACTTCTGGGTTTCTGTTTTGATTCCATTGATCAACCTGATTTTTATGCCAATACCATGTGGGTTTTTATTACTACAGCACTGTTGGACAACAAGCAGAGAGACAAGAAGGAAGAATTGGTTTAAAAAAAAAAATAGGTCTCAGAAGTAGCAGTGCTACCTTGCCCTCTGCCTAGAGGAGCTTACACACCTAGAGAAGCTCGAGGAGAGAACACTGGTTCTCTTTAGAATCTATTTGATTTCATTGGGACCGATTGAATGCATCGAGAAACTGGACTTGAATAGTAGTTTATCAACAAAGCAGCAAATTAATTAATTATAAATTATCAACATCTAACTACTTATTAGCCATCATTGATATAGTGTGTTGGCCTGGATACAAACAGAAGAAAAATTATTTCATTCGCTTTTCTTACTTTTGTTATAGAAGATCTAGCTCTTTTAGCTTTTCTCTTAAGTATTTGCCAAAGGTCTGTATCTTGGAACCTACCGCTATATTTTTGAAGATATCTTTAAGTCAAATATTGTAATTATTGGTTAAAAAAACTGTAGTATGACTGATGCAGAAGAATTAGGAAAATGGAAATGAGAACCAGCAGTTAAAATGGGAAGATTTAGAAGAATTCTGCTGGTATTCGCTAAATAAGAAGTTCAGAATGAAGACTTCAGTGCAAGGCCTGTAGCTTCACAAAACTGGGATTTCCTTCAGTCGGTCATGTTTCTTAGACATAATTTTTGAAGGAGAAAATTAATTTTTATTTTTTATTGCCTTGTTTATTATTATTATTATCATCATCATCATTATTAATTATTATTTTACTTATTCACTTTGCATCCCACTTACTGCTCCCCTCCTGGTTACCCCCTCCCACAACTCTTCCCCTATCTCCCCTCCCCTTCTCCTCTGAGACCCCTGGGTATTCCCCTAACCTTGGCACATCAAGTCTTTGTGCGGCTAGGCAGACAAGGCAGCCTGGCCGACAGACAAGCAACAGCTTTTGGACAGCCCCCATGAAAGTCAAGCTGCAGATCTGCTACATATGAGCAGGGAGGCTTAGGCCCAGCCCATGTATGTATGAGGTTGGTGGCTCAGTCTCTGAGAGCCCCACGGGTCCAGGCTACTTTAGTCTTCAGGCCAGCAATCCTTCCCTCTATTCTTCCATAAGAGTCCCCGAGCTCCGTCCACTGTTTGACTGCAGGTGTCTGTATCTGTCTAAGTTAGCTGCTGAGTAGAGCCTCTCAGATGGCAACCATGATAGACTCCTGTCAGCAAGCATAACAGAGTATTATTAATTGCCCACTCTGGGTCTCAAGTTGGGCTGGCTATTGATTGGCCATCCCCTCAGTCTCTATTCCATCCCCTGTCCCTGCATTTCTTGTAGACAGGATAAATTTTGGGTGGAGAGTTTTGAGGGTGGGTTGGTGTGCCTCTAGCTCCACTGGAGTCCCTGCTCTGCTACAGGAGGTGGCCTCTTCAGGTTCCCTATCCCCAGTGCTGTGAGTCACAGCTAAGATCACCCCCGTTGATTCTTGGTCACCTCCCTTATCCCAGGCCTCTGTCTGGTCCTGGAGATGTCCCCTACCTTGCCACTCCCATCAGTTGCAGATTTCCATTCATTCTCATGGCCTTCTTGTCTACCTCTCTTGTCCCTCCCCACACCTGATCCTGACCCACCATTCCCCTTCCCATGCCATCTCCCACCCTATTGTCTCCCTCCATCTGCCTCTTATGATAGTTTATTCTCCCTTCTAGGTGAGGAAGTCCAGAATTTTACCAGCTATTCTTCGTATGGCAGATTACATATCTTATTATTATTATTATTATTATTATTATTATAGCATTGCTGTTTTTCTAACCTCCATCTTTCATCAGTACATTTTGTTCTTGCTAGTTCTTTGACAGTTAGCGATTCCTGCCCATCATGGTGCACATACCTTTAATCCCAGCCCTGGATAGACCGTGGCAAGAAGAGTATGAGTTTGAAGTCAGTCTAAGCTATATAATAAGACTCTTGTCAATAGAAAGAAAAAATAATAAAAGGTTCTTTAAATGTGTTTGTGGACACATTTGGAGAACTGAATACCAAGCTAATACGGGCTTCCTGAGTCCACCTTGTCTGAAACCTTGGGTTATTGACTCTAAGTCCCTACATGATTGGTTTAAATGCTCTGATATCTAGAAACATAAAATTTAGAGGAACGACTTTCCATGGTAAAATAAAAGGTTTGAGGATGTTGAAATGTGATGTCTCCTGTGGACCCTCCAGGTTCTTCATGTGTTTTCAAAGGCTAAACAAAAGCCTGGAGGTGGTGATGCTTGCCTTAAACATCAGCACTTGGGAGGCAGAGGCAGGCAGATCTCTGTGAATTCAAGGCCAGCCTGGCCTATAGAGCAAGTTCTAGGACAGTCAGGGACACACGGAGAAATGCTGTCTCATGCTATGGCACATGGGTACCTCCATTAAGAAAGAAAAAATGTAGATCAATTAAGAGGTAAAACAGCAGGTTTATAGGTAAAATAAATCTACAACGCTTTCTGCTGTTTCTTTGGAACTGACCTGAGTATTTTCTCTCAGTAATGTGTGTTTATGGCAACCTCTTCATGTTACAGGATTATCTTTCGACTTGCTCTTTTGTTTTCCCACCTTCACTCTGATTTGCATAACAATTGTTAGATAGTCCATATTTAGTATTTTCATGTTATGATTCATAACTCTTACTGCTGAGCCAGAAGGTAACGTCCCTTTTCATGATGATGACTCTGTCAAGTTTCATTTTATTAAATTTCTAATACACACACCTCACTGGGGTTTTTATACTGAATTCTGAGGATCAATCTCTGGGCCCCATGATTATGCAGCAAATATTTTACTGACTGAACCATTCCCTTGACTCCTACTCTTATTACAAAGAATACTTTTTGTTGTTGTTGTTGCTGTTGTTGCCACAAAAGCCACCGATCTCACCTTCAAGGGAATACAAAGTAGTTTATTCTGGAGCCATTTTGAGTGACCAAGGTCCAGGAAACTCAGGTTTGAGTTACTCCAGATTTGCATGTTCCAATGTGGAAAACGTTCCATGAAGTTCTTGTAGTTTTGTAGAACAAATAAAACCATAAACCAAGGCAATATAAAATACATTAGTGGATACATCAGAGATGGAGGTATAGCAAAGATGGGCAAAGCTTCTCTCTAGGCCTAAAATGCTCTCTGATGCCATTCTTTGTGTTTTGAGTTGGTGGACGCTAGTTAACAGTGACGAGTTAATAGATTTCAAAAACTTTCTATCGATTATTCACAAGATGTTAGTTCAGACACATAAGTGTTGGGTAGAGAATGGCTGCTGGAGGGGGTGGGAGGGGCTAGAAGTAGACCAAGATGAGGTGATTAGCCTCTCTGTACCTTTGGCCTCCCAGTCTCTCCCAGTACTACAGTTATAATCAGGCTCTGCAAACATGGCTTCTTCCCAGGAGCTTTTGATCACATGATTAATCCAAATACTACTCCTTATTTAAGACAAAGTAACCGAGATTGGCCTTGAACTTATGATCCTGCGGTGTGCCTCACCATGCTGAGCTAAGCTGTGCTACTTCAGGATGTATCCAGCATTCATCATTTCTACCCACCTATTCCCAGATAATCTTCCTCAAGCAACCACTACGTACAGACAAACATCTTTCTTGAATCCTTGTCCCTGTTACTTTATAACGTATGCTGAGAATATTTTTAAGACACCTTCTATGCTGTGGAATTGTTGAGATGGATGTTTACTATGGGCATCTACATATTTTTTCTCAAGACTCTCTTTTTGGTCACATGCTGCCCGTTCCCAATTATCTTATAAGTGATGGTATCAAATTTTCACTGTTTAGATGAAAAGTAGCTAAGAGATTTGGGTGCCCCAGGATGCTGAATGAGGTATAAGGAATACTGGAAAAACCATCCCATTCCTGAGTGACCATAGGCTTGTAAGTGGAGGAGCTGGGATACTTATTTGCTTATTTTAAAGCTCATCCATAGGAGGACTTGGTATCATTGCGCACTCACTGTGTAGAAAATGTAAAAACAAGTATCCAAAATAAAATGATTATTGACATGAGGCACACAAGAACCAACAAGTGTGGCTGCTTGCTAGACGCCTTTTCTGGGGGATAAAGGGTGTGGTCTTGCCCTAGTGTGAAAACTACTCTACTCTCCAGCTGTAAGAAGCCACAAAGTCACCTGACCTCAGAAAATGCAGGGTGGGACCAAGTTTGAAAGTCACTGCTTTCCTTTCTCTTTCTACTTTTGTTTTGACAAACTTGAAATTTTATAAATTGAAAGAATAACACATTTAATGCCTTTGTACTCTGACAAGTTTCACCAACATTACCTTTGGTCACATTGGTTTTCTTTCTTTCTTTTTTCTTTATATTGATCTATAATCTACCTACCTACCAACTTATATATCTCTATCCATCCTTTAAGCCACACAACTATCATTTGAACGTTCTACTACTTATCTTTAGCATTAACTCTCAAGAACAAGGGCATCCTCACCAAGAACCATAATACAGTCTTACACTAGACAAATTTAACAGGAGCACAATGGTATCATGTAATATACAGCTTATGTTCACGTGTCTGGAAGATTCAGAACACTTTCTCCAAAGAGGTCTAGAGAGCAACTGCTTTGGGCTTCACAGGCCAGACAGCCTCTCTTTTTGCAAGGCCTCAAAATGATTGTGCTAGAGTGGAAGCAGCTACAGACAGATACAACACAAGTGGGTAGGGTTGGATCCCAGGACAACTTTTTTAGGGAAAAACAAAACAAAACAAAACAGGTGGTAGACTGGTTTAGACACATTCATATTATCTATCTGTCTGCCTATCTGTCTGTCTATCTATCTATCTATCTATCTATCTATCTATCTATCTATCTATCTATCTACCTATCCAACTATCTATCATCTATTATCTATCATCTATCTCTATATCGATTATCTATCTTTTATCTAGCTCTATATTTCAGAGCAGGTAAATCTCTCAATTCTGGGTATATTATATCTTTCTAGTTTGTTTTGGTTTTTGAGACAGGGTCTTACTTTGTAGTTCCAGCTGGTCTGGAACTTGCTATGAAGACTAAGCTGGACTTGAGCCCACAGAGATTCACCTCCTCTGTCTCCCAAGTGCAGGGGTCAAAGGTGCACCCCACCACCCATAGCTACAGAGGTCTGTCTTGATTCTGAAAAGATGTTTCCACGGATGGACGGGATTACTAAACCACATTTAGGTTCCAGCAGATCTCTGTTTATTCGTTAACACGAATACACACCATAAATATTACATGATCTTCTCTTCCTTTTTCAAAACAACCATGGTAAAATGTAAACAGGAAACATGCCATTGTCAGCATTTTAAGTATGTAGACCAGTGCGACGGGGTCCACACTGGTTATGCTATCACTGTTACCTCCCATCTCTAGAATGTCACCTTCCTTCAGTGAGGTTCACTCCTCCTCAGTACCTCTTATCACTGTGAGCCCGATCACTCCAGCTGTTTCACATTGCTGGAACCTCCAGTATTGGTCTCTTCTGATCATTGTTGTGTTCACTTGACATGTCCTCAAGTTTCATCCATGTTGTAGGATACATCAGGACTCCATTCTTCCTAAAGGTTGAGTATACACTGGGCTGTGCACACACTATGTTCTTTTTCTCCTCTGATGTTAAGTCAGGTTACTTCCGTTTTTGGAGTCTCATGAGCAGCGTTACTAAGAACATGGTTCCAGATTCATCCTTTAAAAAAAATTATGTATTATGGGTGTTTTGCTTGCATGTCTGTCTATACACAATGTATGTACAATGCCCACATAGGTCAGAAAAGGGTATCAGATCCCTATGGGGCTAGAGTAAACTGCCACTAGGATACTGGAACTGGAACCTGGGTCCTCTGAAACAGCAGTTAGTATAAGTTGCTGAGCTCTCTAGCCCCTCTAGATTAGAGCTTAAAGCATCTTGGTTCACTTCTTCAGCTTTACCCTCTACAACACACACAGCTTGTCCTCTAGGCCCTAGCAGGCTCCACTCTACCACTGCTGCTGTTCTTGGTGGTCATTCCGTGGTACTGGCATCTCCAAAATGCTGATGTCTTCTCTTACAATCGGCCTGCACTTTCCTTAATAGTCTTCAATAGACTCTCTTCATAGTGCCAGCCTCCGTTTCTCTGTATGATTCCTTTCATCTTGGGCCTTCAGCTGCCACTGAGGCTACACCTTCATCAATGACCTTTTCTGGTCTCACTTGGTGTCAAGCCTCAGCTGCTTGCTCTCCATGACCTCTTTATGCCTTCAAAACCAGTGCTACTTGGATGACTCTTAACACTACCAACCTCAGCTGCCAGCAAAAGGTACAACCTTAGCTGTGTCTGTAACACAGCTTACAGTGTGTTTGCAGCGAACCCTCCCCAAAGAAGTTCACCTCAACCGTGCTATTTAATCTTAATTACTGCTAATTTCTCAGCTCCAGCTGATCAGCACTAAGTATCCCAGCAAAGCAAAGGTTTCACTTTAGTTCTGGTCTCCTGTTAACCACAGCTGATTCCTCAGCCCTAGCAACACATAACAACCGAATCTTAATTCAAAATAACAAATGGCCCTCCGAGTCTTTAAAGCCAGGCCTTCCTTCTCCTCACTGCTCTCAGCATTCTTATCTTCCAAGCTCCTAGAGAAGCTTTCTGAGCTCTCAACACTCAATGAATTTCTAGCCCAAAGTCCCAAAGTCCTTCCACAATCCTTCCCAAAACAACATGCTCAGTCCTGTTATAGCCATACACCACTATCCTGGTGCCAACTCCTGTAATCCCACTCCCATCTCCATCTTTAGGGATTCAGGATCTGTTGCCTGATATTAAAAAAAAAAAAAAGCCTTTCTCTGTAATGTTTTATATTTGTCTTCCTAAGGCACTCCTATTAAGACTTTAATACCCAGTAGAAGTAGCTACTCAGAGACACTTTCCTGGGTCTTGACAAACAGTAGAAATCTTTTGCCTTTCTGTTTGTTAAATCATGAATGTAGGTTATTGTCTTTATGCAGATGAGGGCAGGCACAAGATAGGGCAAGGTCTGTGACTGGGTAGGGAAAAAATAAGGCAGGCACAGAGTTTTTGTGAGGTTTGAGTCGGACCTCTACTGGGACCCTTGAATGAGACTCACGGAGGTAGTGACCGATGCAAAAGCAAGAGGAGTTTTATTGTTCTAACATGTTGGGGCCATCCCACTTCAAGAAGGAGACGACCCTGAGCAGACTCTAGCAGGGAATTATATACCTTTGATAAAGGCAGACTTCAAACAATAGTAACTAGGCAGGGTACTATTGGTGGGGTGAAGCAACCTTCAAACTGACTCATGGCCAGTCAACCATCTGGAACTTTCCAATGGGGTAGGTTGGGGAGTCACAGGTGGCTTTGTTTGACAGTTTGGTTTGTAGTTGCTCCAGGAACTAAACTAGCTCTACCCTCCCTGGAATAGACATCAATCCCAACTCCAGCTCTTTCATTTTGAAGGGAAAAGAGAGAGAGGAGAAATAGAAAGAAAAGAACCAAGATGGAGGCAGAGAAGGATGACCCAGATCCGTGTGGCCTTAAAGGGCCACAGGTAGTTATGAATATTTCATAAGGGATGGATTTTTTTAGGGCAGTTTGTCTTATCTAGGTGGGCAGTTTATATCGTAATCAATTGGTTGTGAGTTTATTGTTCGGATGTTTTGTAGAGTTTGAATTTATTGCTATAAATTTGATTGTTAAATTACAAGCTTATTGAGTTTTGATTTTAACAGGTTACTGGGAGTTGTGACTATAACCACAGTGGGCAAGTGCTGGGAATGTGAGTAGAGTCTGCAGCAAGAGAGCCTCAAGATAGTCTCTGTGTGGAACTGGCATGGCCTCAACCCATGTTAGGAATTAGATAGATGTCAAGATTGCTTATTGGCTCAGAGAGTAGCATGGGATGGAGATTGGGAGCTTGGTGAGTCAAGTTGAGATGCTTTGCTCTTTAAGATGAAAATACCCCACAGATGCCATGTGGCCCAATGGAGCCAGCACTAGCATGGGTTGTAGACTTTTTTAAAAAAAATAATTACCTTGGGGGGAGGGCCGTAACGGGGGGAGAATGGGGAGAGGAACACTCATATAGAAGGGGAGGGGGAGAGGTTAGGGGGATGTTGGCCGGGGAAACCGGGAAAGGGAAAAACAATTGAAATGTAAATAAGAAATACTCAAGTTAATAAAGATAAAAAAAAAAATTACCACTAAAAAGGAGCCCTACTACAGTAGCATTGCTACATTATATTAGAAGAAATGTATGGATGTCTCAGAAATTTAATTTTTTAAGTAATATTTTTATAAATTCTTTAATATTTTCATGCAATGTGCTTTGATAACATTCACCCTTCCTCAACCAACACCTCCAAGATCCCTCCCCATTCTCCCAACCAGAGTTGCCCTGTCTCCTTCTTTTCTCTCCTCCCCACCCTCCTTAAATCCCTCCAATGTGGTCTACATTCCAAGCGTAACACCAGTAAAGAAAACCAACTCTCACTCTCCCAGCACCATAAGTCCTCAGCCTGAAGTGGGACATCATGTTCACTTCCCCCTGCTCCCCACTGGGGCCTGAGCTTGCACATATGTTGTGCATGCTGTCACAGTTGCCACAAGTTCACGTAGGCAACTGCTTTGCGGCGTCCAGAAATCACTGTTTCCTTAAAGTTATCTACCAACCATCACTGGCTCTTACAACTTTTCTGCCCTGCTCCTCCACAGAGCTCCATGAGCATTGATGGGAGGATGTGATACAGATGTCCCAGTTAGGATTTAGCATTCTGAAATCTCATGTTCTCTACATGCTGATCAGTTGTGGGTATCAATGCCATTGTCATCTTCTGATGAAGGTTGAGAGACATATTGATCTATAAGTATATCAATAAGTCTCCAGAGATTAATTTAATAATATATGTTTCGCAGAACAGTAGTAAGTTCTCTATCCACCTGTGCTTGGCCTTCTTAACGGTAGCAGAAAAGGTTCCTTCCCCTGGAGCAGGCTTTCCAGCCGATCAGAATAGCTAGGCACCCATAACATTTATGCCTCTATTGTACCGGTGGGCATACCTTACCAAGTGGGACATTGTTGTAGCTTGCTAGGGTCACAGTAGGATGAGATTGGTGATTACTTTTCTCCCCCAGTAGCGTACCTAGTGCCTTCTTGCTCTACAAAAGCTGGCTAGTAGGATGAAGCTTTTAGGTCACCTATTTTTGGTACTGGGGTTTTATTTAGTGACATATGCCACCAAATTTTATTTGGATAATGGGCCCTCTGTACTATGGTAACTCTATTTAAAATATTTTTAATATGTCTATATTTTAGAAAGGCTGTTTCAAATGTCAGTTAGTATCAATTATTCTTTGGTACACCCCCTCCTCTCTTCTGCCCTCTCATCCACTGTCACATTTAACCCGTCCTGTTTTTTTAGACCCCTCCACCTTAAACACAGTATTAAATCTCCCCTTCTATGAAAGATCCCTTTCTCCCCCATGTCCCTTACTGATTTCCTAACCCCTAAGGGTATTCCTAATAAAACACACATATCTAAAGCTTAAAAACTAATATCCACATATGAAAGAAAACATGCGATTATTTTCTGATTCTGGGTTACCTCAGTCAGAATTATTGTTTCAAGACCCTTGTATTTAACTTCAAATTTCATTTCATTTTTCTTTTTCTTTCCTTTTATTGAAAAAAATACATTTTTCATTCAATATATTCGGATTACTGTTTCCCCTCCCCCAACTCTTCCAGTTCATTTTCACCTCCTCCCATCTGGGTCCATAACCTTTCTGTCTCTCATTGGAAAACAAGCCAGTGTCTAAGGAATAATAATAATGTAAAATGGGAAACAAGGATCGCACACACCTGTAATCCCAGCACTCACGGGCAGAGGCAGGCAGAGTTCAAAGTCATCCTGGTCCACAGAGTGAATTCCAGGACAGCCCAAAAAAAAACTAAAAAACAAAAAACCCAAACAAAAAAAAAAAAAAAAAAAAAAAAAAAAAAAAAAAAAAAACAAACATCAACAACCAAACAAACAAAAAACCAAAAACAAAACAAAATGAATAAGATAAAACAAAATAAATAAATTAGAATATGACAAAAAAAAAAGAAGAAGAAGAAGAAAAGACCAGACACAGAAGAACAGAAGAAGACACAGAAGAACAAGAAGAACAGAAGAAGACAGAACAGAACAAGAACACAGAACAGACACAGACACAGACACAGACAAAGACACATACACAGACACAGACACAGACAGACACATACCTTTACTACACAGGAATCCCATAAAAACACAAAACAAAAACTGCCTCGATACACTATTGTGAGACAAAGAACCTGTGGTTTCCTGTGCGTGCTTTCGTTTGGTGGCAGCTGTGGCTCCACTTTCTCCCTCGGGGTGTCCAGATGCCCCACGGGAAGGACGGAGTGGAGCCTGGAATGGGCGGGGTCTGCTGTGAGGATTTTAGTGCTACAGCCCTTTCGGATGGCACTTGGTGGTGAAACAGCTTTCTTAGTCAGTCTTCAGTGAAACAGCTTGTGTGCACGTACTTTACTTGGAATAGACAAACGTATGCGATATATGAACCTTGGTGAATGGGGAGGAGTTTTCAGGGTGATTGCAAACTATTGGCTGGAGTTTAAAGTAGGGTGAATGCCTCATTTGCATAGAGAGGCATTCCAGGAATCCCAGGTACCTGCTGGGCGGGTTCTTATCAGGAAAGAAGTCGAACTTGTAGGCTTGCTGAGGACTATGTGACTTGACCTTCCTCAGATAGAGGATATGTGGGTGCTGGGCTCCCCACATAAGGTCAGGCAGAGCAGAGGAAGCCATGCTGGAGAAGGGAGTCCTTCATTTTGTGCGGAGTTCAGAGCTATCAGGACACATAGACTGTGATCTTAAATAGCAGGGTTTCCCTCACAAGAACCTTGAGAGAAGGCACTGAGTTCCGTCTGTGTTGACCATCTGCTGCGGAGCGTCAGGCCTGCCCTTAAGAATGGTTTATTTTCCTAGCGGGACTTCCGTGGAGAAAGCTAAGTATTCTTTTGCAGGTGGTTATTAACTGGAGGTTCCCTCTGGCTTAGGGATGGGGTCATGTGTCCACTTCTCCTCTCAGTTCTAGGACCCCGTCTGGAACAGATCCATGCAGGTCCTGTGCAAGGGTGAGGTCATATGTGCCGTGTTTAGAAGGCCTTGCATCCTTAGTGTCTTCCATAACCTCTGGCTCTTA
Organism: Rattus rattus; assembly: GCF_011064425.1. Lineage (NCBI taxonomy): Eukaryota > Metazoa > Chordata > Mammalia > Rodentia > Muridae > Rattus > Rattus rattus. Next base: position 110,909,439 of record NC_046154.1, read on the forward strand.
AACTCTTTCCACTTCCTCTTCCTCTGAGCCCTGAGGGGAGGGATTTGTTAAAGACATCCCACTAAGGGCTAAGTGTTCCAAGGTCTCTCACTGAACATTGTCTGACCTAGTCTCTGTGTTTGTTCCCATCGGCTGCAGGAGGAAACTTCTCTGATGATCGCTGAGCAAGGCAAGGTCTATGAGTACAGCAGAGTGTCGCTAGAATTTATATTGCCATGTTTCTTTGCAGAACAGCATTATTTGGTTTCCCCCTAGGTCTTTGGCCTATCTAATCTCAGGTTCTTGGCCACCCAAGCAGGGTCAGGTATGGGTTCCATCTCATGGAGTGGGCCTTAAATCAAGTCTGATCTTGGTTGGTTGCTCCCACAGCACTGTGCCATCATTGCATTTGTGTATGGCGTGGGCAGGTTAACATTGTAGATAAAAGGGTTATTAGCTGGGTTAGTTTGGCCTTCATCCTTTGGTAGTGTGCAGACTACCTCCCAGCACCGTGAACATTAGGCCATAGGAGTGAAGACTCCAGTTAGGTTCCAACTCAACTTCCTCATGTTCAGTGAGCTTCGTCTTCGGGTGTGGTCTTCAGCAATAGGGCCTTGCTATCACAGTTTGTAAAGGGCAACCGATAATGTTGGCAGTAGCCTGGTGTACCGGCTGGTTTTGTGTGTCAACTTGACACAAACTGGAGTTATCACAGAAAAGGAGTCTCCCTTGAGGAAATGCCTCCATGAGACCCAGCTGTAAGGCATTTTCTCAACTAGTGGTCAAGGTGGGAGGACCCAGCCCATTGTGGGTGGTGCCTTCCCTGGGCTGGTGGTCTTGGGTTCTATAAGAGAGCAAGCTGAGCAAGCCAGGGGAAGCAAGCCAGTAAGAAACATCCCTCCATGGCCTCTGCATCAGTTCCTGCTTCCTGACCTGCTTGAGTTCCAGTCTGACTTCTTTTGGTGATGAACAGCAATGTGGAAGTAAGCTGAATAAACTCTTTCCTCTTCAACTTGCTTCTTGGTCATGATGTTTGTGCAGGAATAGAATCCCTGACTAAGACACCTGGGTTGGTTTTTGGGGTTCCCATGAAACCTCTTTGACCAACAGCTTGATCAGATGCAACTCATTCCTGGAATTGGAGGTTTTGTTTGATGACAAGACATATTCATTTTGGGATCTGTCTCCCCTGTTATTTGGCAATTTCATTTAGATTGCCTTGGTATATATATGTGTGTTGTAGGAAGCTTCTACTGTATTGGGTTTTGATATGATCCCTCAAATGGTCCTTAGTCTTAGTTGTTTCCTCCCTCATCCCTCTCTTCCCTCCCACTCTCTGTCTTATTCTCCAGTTCTAGCAAGTGTGAATGTGCCACATTTTAATTTAATCCATTTACCTGTTAAAAGACATCTAGGTTGTTTTCAATTTCTAGCTAGTATAGATAGAGCAGCAATGGACATAGTTGAACAAGGTCCCTGATTGGGATGAAGAGTCCTTCGGGTATATGCCCAAGAGTGGTACAGCTAGGTCTTAAGATAGACTGATTCCCAGCTTCCTGAGGATCCACCACAGTGGTTTTCATGAGTAGCTGAACAAATTCACACTCCCACGAGCAGAGCAATGGATGTTCAAGTTTATTCCCTAGCTCCATATTCTCCCAGCATGAGCTTCCATTTGTTTTATTGATCTTGGCCATTCTAACTGGCATAAAGTAAAATCACAAAGTGGTTTTGATTTGCATTTCCCTTATGGCTAAAGATGTTCGATTTTTTTTTTAATGATTCTTAGCTATTTTAGTTTCCTCTTTTGAGAATTTGCTGGTTTAGATCTGTATCGCATTTTAAAACTGGGTTTGTTTGTTTTTTTGGTTTGTTTGTTTTCTCTCATACATTACATCTTAAACAGTTTCCACTCCCTCTACTTCTCCAAGTTCCTCCACCTCTACTCCTCCCCAGATCTATTCCTTCTTCATTTCCCTAGAAAGAAGGAAGGAAGGATGGAAGGAAGGAAGGAAGGGAGGGAGGGAGACAGACAGACAGACAGACAGAAAGGAAGAGAGAGAGAGAGAGAGAGAGAGAGAGAGAGAGAGAGAGAGAGAGAGAGAGAGAACGGCCTCTCAGGGATATCAACTGAACACAGCATAATAAACTACACTATGAGCAGGTACAAACTCTCATACCAAGGTTGAACAAGGCAACCCAGTAGGAGAAAAAGGGTTCCAAGTGCAGGCAAAAAGCATCAGAAATACCACCCCCATTCCCACTGCTAATCCACAGAAAGATACAGAGGGCCTAGTTCAGAGCCATCCAGGGACTGGGACTGCTTCTTCAGTCTCTGTGAGCCTCAGTGAGCCCTGCTTTGTTGATTCTATGAGCTGCGTTCTACTGGTATCCTTGACCCTCTTCTTCCTACAGCCCTCCCTTCCCCTCTTCTGCAGGGTTCCCCTGGCTATGCCTCGTGTTTGGCTGTGGGTCTCTGCATCTGCTCCCATCTGTGGATGCATGACACCTCTCTAATGACAATTGGGCTGGAAGCTGATCTACAAATGTAACAGAATATCCATAGAAATCATTTCATTGTCTTTTTTTAAGGCCCAAACCAAGCTATATAGCATATACATTTGCTACATATTATATCTGTATAGCAATTCAAGATTGGGGATGGTGACTCTTCATCAGTTCTTTTGTTATTCAGGATAATTTTAGCTATCCTGAATGTGTGTGTGTATGCATGTGCATGTGTGTGTGCACATGTGTGTGCATGTGTGCGTGTGTGTGTGTGTGTGTGTGTGTGTGTGTGTTCCATATGAAGCTGAAAGTTGCCCTAATAATGTCTGTGATGAATTTTGTTGGGATTTTGATGGTGATTGCCTTGACTCTGTAGATTACCTTTGGTAGGATGGTCATTTTCGTTATGTTCATCCTACTAATCCATGAACATGGTAGCTCTCCTCGTTTTCTGATATCTTCTTACATTTTTTTCTTCAATGTCTTAAGGATTTTCGAAAAATCATACAAGCCTTTCACTCAAATGGTTAGAGTTACCCCAAAATATTTTATATTTTTAAGTCTATTGTGAAAGGCAGTGTTGCCCCGATTACTTTCTCATTATATTTGTCATTTCTTTTTCTTTTTTTTGGGTTCTTTTTTTCGGAGCTGGGGACCGAACCCAGGGCCTTGCGCTTCCTAGGCAAGCGCTCTACCACTGAGCCAAATCCCCAACCCCACATATTTGTCATTTCTATATAGGAATGCTACTGATTTTTATGTGTTAATTTTGTGTCTAGCTGCTTTACTCTACTTTCCCAGTGAAACTTTTAGTGTCACTGATGTATACTGTCATATTATCTGAAAATAAAGATACTTAGACTGTTCCCTTTCCAATTTGTATCCCCTTGATCTCCTTCAACTGTCTTATTGCCTTGGTCAAGACGTCAAGCACTGTATTGAATAGATATGGCAAGTGTAGACAGCCTTGTCTTGTTCCTGATTTTAGTGGAATTGCTTTGAGTTTCTTTCCATTTAAGTAAATGTCGGCTATGGACTTGCTGTAAAGTGTCTTTATTATGTTTAGGTTTGTCCCTTGTATCCCTAATCTTTTGAGAACTTTTTTAGAAGATTTATTTACAGTACACTGTTGCTGTCCTCAGATACAGGAGAAGAGGGCATCAGATCCCATTACAGGTGGTGATGAGCCACCCATGTGGTTGCTGGGAATTGAATTTAGGTCCTCTGGAAGAGCAGTCAGTGCTCTTAATACCAAGCCATCTCTCCAGCCCTCTTGAGAACTTTTTAATCATGAAGGGATGTTGGATTTTGTCAAAGAACTTTTGTGCATCTAATGAGATGAGCATATGGTTTTTGTCTTTCAGTTTGTTTATATAGTGGATTGTATATAACTCCAGCATTTCTCTGTTTAGTTTTTGTCTGGATGACCTATCTACTTGTGACAGTTGGGAATTGAAGTCACCCACTGTGTGAAGACCAACATGTGATTTAAGCTGTAGTAGTATTTCTTTTGTGAACTTTGACACCCTTGTATTTGGGACATAAATTGCAAGATTGGGACAGAATTGCAATATTGTCTTGGTGGATTTTTCCCTTTGATGAGTATGTAGTCTCCTCCCCTTTCCCTTCTGATAAGGTCTTGTTTGAAGACTTTTTTTTTTTTTGTCATATATTAACACAGCTAGGCCAGCTTGCTTCTTAGCTCAATTTGCTTGAAATATGTTTTTCCATTCTTTTCCCCTGAGGCGATGTCTATCGTTGATTTTAAGGTATGCTTCTTGGATGCAGCAAGAGGATGAATCCTGTTTCACATCCATTCTGTCGTTTGTGTCTTTTTATTGGATTATGGAAACCCTGGGTGCTGAGAGTCATTGGTAAACAATGTTGTTTCCTGTTACTTTGTTGTAGAATGTTTCCTTCTCCATATTTTAATTTATTGATATCATTTATTTATTGTGTTTCCTTGGGTGTGGGTTACCTTTTCAGGTTGAAGTTTTCCTTCTAGTGCCTTCTACAGAACTGGATTTGTAGATATATAGTGCTTAAATTTGGTTGTATCTGTAAAGTTTTTCTTCATCTATTGAAAATTTTGCTGGTGTAGTAGTCTGGGATGACATTTGTGGTCACTAAGAGCTTGTGGAACAACTGTCCTGATCCTTCTCGCTTTTAGACTCTTCATCAAGAAGTCAGATGTTACTCTAATAAGTCTGCCTTTATATGTTACTTGGTCTTTTCCCTTGCAGTTTTTTTATTATTATTTCTTCTGTATGTTTAGTGTTGGTTATTACATGTCAAGGAGAATTTCTTTTGCAGTCAAGTCTATTCAGTGTTCTCTGTGCTTCTTGTATCCTGAGAGCCTCCTCTGTCTTTTGGTTAGGGAAGTTTTCTTCTATGATTTTGTTGAAAAATTTTTCTGTGCCTTTGTTCTAGGTTTCTTCTCCTTCTACTGTTCTTATATTGTTAGATTTGCTTTCCAGAGGGTTCAGATTTCTTGTATGTTTTGTGCCTGGATTTTTTTTAGATTTAACTCTTTTTTTTTTTTTTTGACTGAGGTATTTATTTGTCCTACCTTGAATGCCTGAGACTCTCTCTTCCATCTCTTGCATTGTGTTGAATAAGCTTGCCTCTGAGATTTCTGTCAGAGTTCAGTGTTATTGCGGTTTTGGAAATGATAACCTGTTTTTTTCTATCCTGTCTAGCTCCCAAATAAATGAGACAGAGACTACAAGACTTATTTAACAGGCTTGAACAGTTATTAATCTATTTTATTCCTCTAAGCTAATCTGGCTACCTCCCATCCAGATACTTGCATTTTAGTACTGGTCTGACTCTCTCTGCTCTAGGTGCCTTCCCATCTGGTCTCCATGGGGTCTCCTGTACCCACTTCCTCATGGTGAATCCCCTCCTTTCTCTGTCTCCCCTTCTCTGGCTGGGATCAGAAGCTCAGCCCTATTCTCTCTTCTGCTCACTGACTGATCAGCTTTTATTGACAAGTCAGAGAATGAATGAGGAGCAATGTTTACACAACATTCAGGCAGGATATACTTAAAATAAGCATTACAATGCCATGTCTGGATTCTAATCAGATATGGGAACAGAGAAATCAGCATTCGAATAATTCAGTAATAATCTTTATACAATATACCATAGCATTATGCCTGCACCTCAGTGTGGGTTTTCTTTGTTGATTCTGTTTCCATTTTCATGTTTTGAACTCTGTTCTTTATTTCATCCCAGCATTTGTTTTTATTAGTGGATTTATACATCTCCTCTTTAAGGACCCCCTCTAACATATGCATAAAGGTTACTTTGAAGTCCTCGTCCTGTACTTCTGCTGTGTTGTAATTCTCAGGACTTCCTATGGTAACTGTTGAGCTCTAGTGGAGATGTATTGTCCTGGGTGATATTGATTGTGTTTTTACACTGGCTTCTAGGCATCTGGGCTTGGGGTGATTATAATTCTATGTACTGATACTGATCTTGTCTTTGTTGGATGGGTGTTCTGTTCCTTGGTTTCTGTTGCCCTCCCTGGTTCTTAGGAGAGTGCAGTATGTTACCTGGTAGGGAATGTTTTTGGGAACCTGAAGGTGAGGTCACTGGGGGTTCTGGGTAGAATGTGTTTCTAGGTATTGAGCTGTCGCTTAGGAACGGGAACAAGGGTCTGAGGGAGGAAGAACAGAAAACAGAATGTGCCACTGGGATCTCTGCGATGCCCAGGGAATGAGGCCAGAAAGGGAGGTTTGCTACAGACCTAGTGATAAGACAGGGATGGGGAGGTGGGGGGACTATTAGGTGCATGGACCATGTCTGTCTTCTCATGTCTACTCCATTGACCAATGTGCCTGTTTTTATGCCAGTGTCATAACGTTTTTATGATGATGGCTTTGTGGTACAACTTAAAGTTAAGGATGGGGCGGTGGGGGTGGGGTGGGGCTTGGGGGGGAGTTGGAGCAGAAGAGGGAAAGTGAGGAGTGCTTACCTGCTTGTAAGTCTCCAGGGTACAGTTGCATGTGCTAGACGGTTCCATTTTCCTTAACAGCTGAATAATTGCATTGTTGTAAACGTAGCACATTTTCATTATCTGTTCATCAGTTGACACATACCTAAGCTGTTTCTATTTCTCGGCTTTGTGAACAGAGCGGCAGTGAGCACGGATCAGCATGTCAGCATGTGCGGGCTGCCGCAGGATGGAGAGTCCTTCAGGTGTACGCCTAAGAACGCTAGAGCTGGCTTCTACGGTAGATTTTTTTCCAGCGTTTTGAGGAAACGCTACCCTGATGGTGTCACAGTCTCACTATTTGCAGCCTCCCCAGCAGTGTTCCCCTCGGCTACAGCATCTGCTGCTTGCTGTGGCTGTTTGTCCACTTACCCATGCTGACTTGGGTAAGTTCAAATGTCAAAGTAGTTTTAATTGGCATTTCCCTGGTGGCTAAGGATTCGAACGGCTCAACAGTGTTTTTCAGTCATTTGTCTTTCGAGAACTCCCTGCTTAGTACCATGTTCCCTTTTTAAATTGGGTCTGGGTTGCTCTTTTTCTTGATGTTTAGGGTTTAGAGTTCCTTGTATAGTCTAGATCTTAATCCTGTGGCAGACATATAGCTGGTAAGGAACTTTTCATTCTATAGGTTGCCTCCTCAGAGAAGAAGCTTTTCAGTTCCATGAGGTCCTATCTGTCAACTGTTGACGTCACTGTCTGTGGTACCAAGGTCCCATTCAGAAAGTCCTTTCCTGTGCCGATGAGTTCAAACATCTTCCCTCTTTGCTTTTCTATTAGATCCAAGGGGTCTGGTCTTATGTTGAGGCCCTTGGTCCATTCTGAATTGAGTTTTGTGCAGAATGATAAGTATAGATCTATTTTCCCTTTTCAACAAACAGCCATCCGGTTTGACCAGCACCATTTGTTGAAGAGGCTGTCTTTTGTCCAATATGTACTTTTGGCCCCTTGGTTAAAAATTGGGTGTCTATTAGGTGTAGGGACCATGTCTGTCTTTTCAGTTCTACTCCATTGATCAGTATGCCTGTTTTTATGCCAGTGCTATACTATTTTTATAACTATGGCTTTGTGGTACGACTTAAAGTTAGTGCTGGTAATGCGTCCAGCTCCTCTTGTGTTGCTCAGCACTGCTCTGGCTATCCTGGAATGTTGTGCTTCCATATGAAATTTAAGATCATTTCTAAAATCTCTATGAAAAATTGCATTGGAATTTTTGTGGGGACTGCATTGAATCTGTAGACTGCTTTTGGTAGGATGACCACTTTCACATATTAATCCTACAGATCCATGAACCTAGGAGATCATTCCGTCTTTTGATGTCTTATAGTTTTTAATTGCATGGGTAACCTTCGCTTTCTTAGATTTTATTCTGACTTACTTCTTAAGACTTACTTAATAAAACATATTGTTTCTCTGATTTCTTTCTCGGTGTGTTTGTTATTTGTGTGTAGGAAGGCCTTATATTACTTTCTCTTGCTTTGTATCTTTCTACTTTGTAGAAGGCGTTCATCAGCTGTGGATTTTTTCCGGTGGAGTCTTTAGAGTGTCTCATATGAAATTGTATTATCTTCCTTTCATATTTGTATTCCCTTCATCCCTTCTAGTTATTACCATAGCTAAGACATCAAACTGTATGGAACAGGTGTGGAGAGTGGACCACCTTGGCTTATTCCTGATTTTAGGAAAAATGCTTTGAGTTTTTCTCCAGTTAGCATTATTTTGGCTTGTTGTAAATTGTCTTTCTTATATGATGATAGCTTGAGACTGTCCCCCATGGTTTGAGGTTCTCTGGTGCTTTTATCATGAAAGGATGTTGGGTTTTTGTCAAAGGCCTTATTTGCACCTACTGATCATGTAGTTTCTGACCTCAAGTTTGTTTACATGGTGGATACATTTACTGACTAATAACTATACTGGTTCAAATGTGTTGCATTCCTGGCACTCTGGCATGGAGCCGATGTCATCAGAGCTGGTAGGGTACAATCTTTTGGTGTTCTTAAACTCAGTTTGCAAGTATTTTGCTGGGATTTTTGTGTCTGTGATCATCATAGTTATAAACCAATAGTTTTCTTTTTGTTGGATTTTGTTGCATTTGGTATATGGATAATACTGGCTTCATAAGAAAGAGTTTAGAAATGTTTCCTCCTCTACTATTTTGCGAAGTACTTTTAGGAGTATTGGTGCTAGTTCTTCTCTGGAGGCCTAGTAGGATGCTGCACTGTATACCTCTCTGATCCCAGGTTATTTTCAGTTGGAAATTTTTCAATTACTGTTTCTATCTCATTGGTCCTTATGGCTCCATTTAAATTATTAGCCTCATCCTGAAACCAATCTGCTTCTTTTAAATTTTCCGGTTTAGTAGAATATAGACTTTCACAGTATGCCCTTAGGATTCTCTGAGTTTCTTCAGCATCTGTTATAATGTTTTCCTTTTTGTCTCTGAGTTTAATAATTTGGTTCCCCCGTGTCTTTCATTTGGTTACTTTGGTCTTAAGTTTGTCGATCCTCCCACAGAAACAGCTCTTCCTTTCGTTGATTCTGTGTAGTAGTTTCCATTTCTAGTTAATTAGTTTTAGTCCTGGCTTTTAGTATCTCTTCTCGTGTACTGTTTTTGGGTGTTGCTTGCTTTTGATTTTCTAAGGCCTTCAGATGCAATATAAAGCCATTAATGTGAGATCTTCCAGGTTTTTAATGTAAGCATAAAGTACAATAAACTTAACTCTCAGGGCTGCCTTTCCTGTGTCCCCAGAATTGGTTTCTGGTTTTGTCTTAAGGTACTATGGTTTGACTGTACCTACTTAACTTTGATCCTCATTGTACTAAGGCACTGGCCTTAATATATGTTATTTGGGTATGTGACATATTGGCAGTAATGAGGGTTAGATGGGATGGGAAGAGGAACGGGTCCAGTGGGCTACAGCTATAAGGACACCAAGTTCATCTTGTGATCGCCTGTCCTCCCTGTCCACCCTGGGCTGCCCTCCCTGATCTTGAACTTGCCAGCCTTCAGAACTTGGAGCCAGATAAGCCTTTCTTATTTATAAATTACTCAATTTGTGGATTCAGTTATAGCTACAGAAAATAGATCAATACAGTAAGTGTAACTGGTAGAAAAAAATAAAAATAAAAGGATCTTTCCTCCCTCTGCCTGAGGGGCTGCTCCCTCTTAGAGAAGCGAACTATTTTAAACTCACACACCCACTTGGGAATTGGTGCTTTTAGGAAGCCATCATCTCCTCACAGAAGTGCAGCAGATAGGGAGATGCCAGCCCTCCACACGGTGAGAGCTGGGCTGAATGGATGACAGAGTTACTGCTTTGCTGTCTTTGTCACACACCTCCCACCCTGCCTTTAGAAGCGTGCTCTCGTTCCCCCACTTTGAGTGTCTACCAGACTGATTAATACAACAAGATAATTCTGGATACAAGTCTGTGCACAGCGGCAGAGTATAAAGGAGCTAATGAGAGGTCCTTGAATGGATGTCATTGTCTTTCACAAAGCATCGTTTTTTTGTCCCATTGTTTTCAGCTAAGACTTCCTGCAAAACAACAGGCTGCAGCACTGGCTGCCTAACTCTGGGAGAGCTGACAGATATCATACCTTCTCTTGTGGGGCTGGGCTGGCCTTCAATCATTCTTTCCCTCCTGTTTCTGTACAGTAAGTACAGTAGTAATTAGAACTATTATCTGACTTTCCTACAATGAGATCCAGTAGCAATCGCAATCATAGGGATTAAAACCACGCCGAGATCAACTGCAGAGACCCCTCTGCCTCTAATGAGTGTGGACTTAATCTAGTGAGTCAAGGTCACAGAATCCATCCAAATAGGGAGGCCGCGTAAAACCTGGTGTGGCTTCCGTCACCAGGAAGCTCTTCTGAGGATACTCTGCCATGGGTGAAACAAAACTAGAGTCAACTCTAAATATAGTTGGAACACAAAAGCTACTTAATCACATTTCTGCCTCGTGAAAATATCAAAATACATTTTGGAAGATACTCTCGTCCTGGTACTGATTTGTATGTGCCACATGCTCTCTTCTACTTAGAGCTCTGCTGATAAGGACATTAAGGAATAGAACTGCAAAAGATGGACGATTCTTCTTGGTTAATGTAGCTGTCAATAGCTGGAGGTCCTGGATCATGGTGGTTTCAGGTCACTGCTTTCTCTCAGTCTTCATTACAGTTATTTAGTCTTGGAGATTCCAAAATGTGTAAAAACAAGGTGATGACATTCTCATACATATGTGTGTGTTGTGTGGATGCATGTTTATGCAGGTATGCACATATTTGTATGAATGACATAGAGATTGAGAAGGAAGCTGGATAGATCACCAAGTAGCTCTTTTCAGCATCCATGGACTTCAACTGTGTTAATTCACACATAACATGTAAATCAGAGTCTAGCAGTGGGTTAGTGCTCAAAACCTGTTAGCTCTCTTTAATGCCTAGTAGAGCTTGTCAACTTGGTGGGATGTAGAATCACCATGGAAACGAAACTCTGGGTATGTCTGTGAGGGAGTTTCTAGACTGAGTTAATTGAAGTGAGAAGGCCCATACTAAATGTTGACTACCTTTCCATGGGCTAGGGTCCATGTGCTGTGGGATATCCATCAGAGAAGACTACATGGACATGGGTTTAAACCAATAGAAAATCTTTATTGGCTCGCTGGTGACTACACTGGGAACTCTGGATTCCAGTGTAGTTCCAGACCTTTCTCAAGGTGAGCTTTCAAGCACAAAAGCTATCCTGGGTTGACGTACTTAACAAGAACAGTTAGCCAGAAACAGAACCGCAGAAGCCAAGAAGCAAGGTTAGTTCATTTAGAGTTTCCCAGAGCCATAGGCTTTGAGGGATTAGGTCTTCGTTTTTGTTTTGGCTGGTGGTGCCACCTAGGTGCCAAGTTGTGTGGCCTGAATGGGTACTTCCATCATGGAGTCATTTGTGCTAAGATCTCTGGACATATTACACTTGACAGAATGAAAAGAGAAAGCAAGCTGATACTAGTACTTCCTCCGGTCTGCTTCTTGACTGTGGATACAATGTAACCAACCGTCTTGAGTTCCTGGTACTATGACTTCTCTGCTATAATAGATTGTATCTTTGAACTGTGAGCCAACAATTAACCTGTCCTGAAGTTGCTTGTGAGGTACTACATGTTGTCCTGGCAACCAATACAAACACACACCCACGCACGCACGCACGCACCCACGCATGCACGCACACACCCACGCACGCATGCACGTACGCACGCACCCACGCACGCGCACGTACGTATGTACGTATGTATGTATGTATGTATGTATGTATGTATGTACATATGTATATATATACATATACTGGGAATAGATCTGTTGCTGTGATGGGCCTGACCATGTGGTTCTCAGACCTTTGGAACTGGTACTGGAAAAACTTGAATCTCTGAACCGGAAAGGCCCTGAAGCACTGCAAGCAGAGCTCAGCGAACCGTTCTGATAGAAGTTTGTAAGGCCAGGGCTGAAATAAACCTGGACTATTGAGACCTGCTTGTGAGGCCTCCAAAGAGAAGAAAGATTCTACTGTGAATGAGACTAAGATTATTTGTGTGCGATTCTAGCAAAGAATCTAGCTGCACTTTACCTGTGAGAACTTGAATATGGTTGAATATGAAAACAATGGGCCGATTTACGTGACACAGAGAAAATTTTAGGAAAGGATGGAATTCAGGCTGTGGCATGGCTGCTGCTCACTGCTCATCCGGGTCTACAGTGAGAGAACAGGAGACTGTGAGCGTGAGTGTGTGCGTGTGCATGTGTGTGCGTTAGGTGGATGGGTGGGTGAGAGTGCTCGTTCATGTGTGTATGTGCATGTGACAGCCAGCAGTTGGCATCAGCTGTGTTCTTTGGTATCTCTATACCTTATATATTAAAGTGGAATCTCTCATTTGACCCCAGAGCCCACTTGTTTGACTATTCTAGCCAACTTGTTCCAGAGACTCTCGGTTTCTTCCTACCAAACGCTGGGGTTACGGGTGATCTTCTACACCTGCCTGGCATCTACCTGGGTTCTGGAGACTCAGACTCTAGTTGTCAGTCTTGCACAGTAAGCATTTTATTTGTTGAGACACCTCCCCCCACCCCAAGCCTTTGTAGCTTGTTTTCTCATACCCCTTGGGGCTCACATGAAGACTCGGGGCTCATCTGAATCTCGGAAGAGACTATGAATTACAGGCTTGAACACGGTTGAAACTGTTGGAAACTCCAGAGACTTTTGAAGTTGAATTGAACCCATTTGTGTTATGAAATGGCTTTGGGCCTATCTATGGAGACCAGGGTGGAAGGTTATGGCTTAAACGTGATATTTTAGTATCGAGTTAACAAGAGCTGGCGTGTTGCTTGGTTACCTCTTGATTGTCAACTTGGTTGGATTTAGAAACACCGTGGAAAACAAATCTGAGGACGTCTGTGCCAGAGTTTCCAGGCTGGGCTAATTGACATGAGAGGCTTCACCCTCCACGCGGTGGCACCATTCCGCCAGATGAGAGCCTGGCTGAGTGTGAGAAGTCATCTCTTTGGTTCCTGACTGCAGATGGAGTGTGATGAGCCATCCCGGGCTCCTGCTGCCATGACTCACTCACCATGACGGACTGTCCCCTTAAACTCTGTCAGCCCTTCCTTCCATGGTTGCTGCAGCTACACGTATGTAACTAAGAACCTATCCTTCGCCATTACTAACCGGAAGTAAGATGGCAGCTATGTGGTTACCCGTGTATGATTTTGTGCCTGTGCACGTGTGCCTGCTGTGTGCCCTGGCACACAGACCTGAACTAATGGGCTCTAAGTGTTGAATCCTCGACTTTATTACTAACTGTGTGTAATGCATGTACCTATTTTTAGTTCTTTAAGTTTCTGTAATATAGTTATATTACATATTGTAATGTATCATTTCCCATTTCCTTCTCAAACCCTCCCACATCTCCTTGCTCTCTTCAAATTCATGACCTCTTTTTTTCTTTTTTTAAAATTAATAGAAATTCATACGATATCTTCTGATCACGACTTCCCTTCCCCATTTCCTCCCAGATCCTTCAAACCTCCTCACCCAGCACATTCCACATCTTTTTCTCTCTCTTGTTAGATGTTAAAAACCAAACAGGCAAAGTAAAACAGCAAGGACGACTAAGATGACGAGAAAGCACAAGAAACACACACACACATACACACACACACACGCACACACACAGACATACACACAGACACACACACACACACACACACACACACACAAACCCACACACACACACACACAAACACACACACACACACAGACACACACACCCACACACACACACACACACACACACACACACACACACACACACACACACACACACACACACACACACACACACACACACACACACACACACACACACACACACACACACACACACACACACACACACACACACACACACACACACACACACACACACACAGACACACACACACACACACACACACACACAGACACACACACACAGACCCAGCACACACACACACATACACACACACAGCCACATACACACAGTCACACACACACTTACACTCATATATATACATAGCTACACACATACACATACACTCATACATACAGACATACACACATATACTCACACACACATACACTCACACACACACACACACACACACACACACACACATACACACACATACACACACACACACACACACACACACACACACACACACACACACACACACACACACACACACACACACACACACACCAACAACACATTAGAAATCATAATATATAAGAAAAAGACTAGGAAGATAAAACAAAACGAAACAAAAACACAAAGTCCAAACAAAGAAATAAAAAAAATCTATAAAAACACCATCGAGTTCACCTTGTGTTGGTCATGTACCCTTAAGTATGGCTTATATGCCCAGTGAGACTCCATTGGACAAAACTATTTTTCCTTTGTAAGCTATGGTCTCTTTGATCTTTAGCTGCTGTTACATGTATATATATATTTTCTGTGTGTACTTGTGACCTGGACTTATGTGCTTTAATTCTCATCATTATTACTATTTGTGTGGAACACGTGAAATTGTTTCCTATATGTGTGTACACTTGGTTTGCAACACAGTCCTGAGTGAGGAGGCCTGTGGCAGAATACCTGGGAAAGCTTGTAGTTGAACAAATTAAATTAAGCAAAAGTCTTTTTCTTTTCTTTTCTTTTCTTTCATTGTGGTGATATTCACTCAACATAAAATCTGTCACTTTAAGAAAGTCTGTGTGTGTGTGTGTGTGTGTGTGTGTGTGTGTGTCTGTCTGTCTGTCTGTCTGTCTTGACCATCTCCTAGCCTCTGAACCTCTGGAGCACAGGTGAACTCCCTAGTGGGGGTGTCGGGAACTGCAACCACGAGGCACCTAGGTCTTCTTAGCTCTTCTCTCTTCCTCCCTCTCTTCCTCAGGAGCTTCCCTTCCCAGCTATTCATTCTCCATCTTTGTCTTCCTTTCTCTGTCTCTCTCCTGTCCCCTTCTCTGTTCTCCCTCTCTCCATGTTCCCCTCTCTCTCTCTCCCTCCCTCCCTCCCCCCCCCCCTCCTCCCTCCCTCCCCTCCCTCCCTCCCTCCCTCTCCTCTCTCTCTCTCTCTCTGCCCCTTCCTCGTCTCCCATGGCCAGGTCCAGTCTACTAACCTCATTCAGGCTATTTCTTCCTCTCTCTGTTCTGGAAGCTTCCACATGCCTCTGGCTGTTCTCCCTTGTATCTCCAATAAAAACCTGGCCTTAACAGGCGACTGTTAGAGCAGCAACTGCCCTTAACCACAGACCACCTCTCAGCCCCACTTAACCACCTTCAGGTATACAGGGCAGTGACGTTAAGTACATTCACATTGGTGGGCAGCGTTTTCCACTGAGGTCTCCAGAATACTTTCATTTTTAACTGAAACCTTGTATCTAGTAAGCACTAATTCCTCCCTTCCAGCCACTGATGGCCAGTCGGTCTAGTTTCTGTATGTGACTATTCTGACTCCCTCCTAAATGCGGACTACCACACTTCATCTTACATTTGACCTATTTTGCCAAGCGTGCCTATGTGGCAGCAGGTGTCAACATTTCAGTCCCTTTAAAGGCTGAGTGCAAAGCTTCATTAAAAGCGAGGTCTCCGGGAGGACCCATGGCTGCGGTGCACAGACCCTTTCTTCACCCTCTCTCGTTCCAAAGTGAGAACGTTTAATGAGATGTGAGGTCATGGCTCCCCAGTAAAGATGTTCTTCTGGGATTCGTTTGCCCGTGAATTAGGCCCTAGAGTCAGAGAGCTGCATTCGTGTTTGTGTCCGAGTTCTGCTACTTTGGAACTTTGCCATGGGCACGTAGTAGAGTTACAGGGCTAAAAGTCGTGCTCACTGCATAAGCAGCTTTGAGGACTGAAGGTGTGCCACATGCAGAGTCTGAGCCCTGACTGTTGAGGGTATGGAGAACCAAGCGCAACAAACATCAGTTGCTGTCTTTACACAGCCAGTTTGAGAGGAACAGTTGGCAAATAAGGGAGGGAAATGGATCTAAGCGGAGACACTTTAGAGAGGAGACAGGGTGCCCCCAACTCTGAAGACTTGTATGCAAGGCAAAAAGATTCAGTCCAACTTTGGAAGTCCCCATGTTCCTCAACAGCCCTGCACTGCTCACAAGTGCAGCTCGGAGCCTCTTGACCCGGGCAATCTCCTAACCCAAAGCAGACCGAGACTCCCCCGCCCCTTCAGACCCTCTCTACACCATTTCATCATTCTCTTCTCCCTGTCCTTTCCCAGAGTCCTTTCCGTGCCACCACCTCCTTACCCCACTGAGTTTTGATGTATGTGTCACTTACCTGCTCAGTTGGCCCAGGTCTCTTATCAGGGACTGCCCCACCCCACTCACTGTAGTAGCTTCCTCTTCTTCCTCTCCGAGAGCTGCTCTCTCTTCCATTCCCTTTGTCCTACTTTTGGAATCTCCACTTGACGTTGGTATTGAGCATTCATTTTTTTTCTTCCTTTTTTAAAGATTTGTATATTTATATGAGCACACTGTAGCTATCCCCAGACACACCAGAAGAGGGCATCGGATTCTATTACAGATGGTTGTGAGCCACCATATGGTTGCTGGGAATTGAACTCAGGACCTCTGGAAGAGCAGTGCGTGCTCTTAACCGCTGAGCCATCTCTGCAGCCCCCTGTGCATTCATTTTCTTGTTTGTCATCTTCCTCCCAGGCAGCCCTTCTCCAACTTTACTGTACAAAGGAGTCCATCTACAGGAGGTTAACTGAGCTTGTAAAATTCAGACTACTTCTTTGTGTCGGTCAGGATCTGACCATGTCCGACCAAGTGGCAGGTGTTAACCATGTTGCTGATACATGGACAGCATTTCGAAATCAGCTTTTGAAGGTCGGTGGATTGAGAACAGGGACTTTTGTGTGCCCCGTCATCATTGAACATCCTCCTTTGGTTCATACATGAGGTCATTTTATAATTAATGTCAGAGGGAAGAGAGTCTCATAGAAGTTAATGTGGGATGAAAGGAACATAAGTATATCACCACCCCATTGAAAGCCTCTTTGAGGGCAGGCAGCTGCATGCTGCCATGTAGACCTCACGCTGGGAATTCCAGACAAAGCCATCCTGATCAGCCCAGGGGCTCCGCCCACCAATCCAGCCATCTTGGCCTTTACCGGTAGCTCACTCTATGCCTCTACTCTTCCAGGCTCAGAGCTCCTACATGACCAGACCAGCAGCAAAACTGAGCATATAGTCATCTGAACAGCACCTCTAAGCTGGGCCTGATGCAGCAAAAGACTATGGACAAGTGCAGCTTGCTAAACCTGCTTACATATACAACCTGGGGTCACCATCTCAGGGGTGGCATTGCCCCCCACATCAATCACTAATCAAGAAACTGCCATGCAGATTTGCCTACTGGTCAACCTGACGGGGTCATCTCATCAGCTGAGGTTCCTTGTTCTCAGAGGATCCTAGCTTGAGTGAATTTGTAAAAAAAAAAAAAAAAAAATAGGTATTATGAAAGTTGGTGTTTTTAAATTTCATAATCTTGAAAAAAGTAAAGATTGTATAAACTGGCAACATAACCTCTCCACGGTGTGCTTAAGGCAAGGTTTTTATTGTGGATACAAGGGAGAACAGCCAGAGGCCTGTGGAAGCTTCCAGAACAGAGAGAGAAAGAAATAGACTGAATGAGGCTAGTAGACTGGAC
Organism: Rattus rattus; assembly: GCF_011064425.1. NCBI lineage: Eukaryota > Metazoa > Chordata > Mammalia > Rodentia > Muridae > Rattus > Rattus rattus. The sequence goes on from NC_046154.1 coordinate 110,927,174, forward strand.
CTGGCCATGGGAGAAGCAGGAACAGGGCAGAGAGAGAGAGAGAGAGAGAGAGAGAGAGAGGAGGGAGGAGGGAGGGAGGGAGGGAGGGAGGGAGGGAGGAGGGGAGGGAGGGAGGAGAGGGGGAGGGGAGGGGAGGGAGGGGGAGGGAGGAGAAGAGAAGAAGAGAAGAGAAGAGAAGAAAGAGAAGAGAAGAGAAGAGAAGAGGAAGATGGAGAGAGGGAGAACGGAGAAGGGGACAGGAGAGAGACAGAGAAAGGAAGACGAAGATGGAGTGGGTAAAAGAGAGAGCACAGTGGTCATAGCAGGGCTGTAAGGAGAATGAATAGCTGGGAAGGGAAACTCCTGAGGAAGAGAGGGAGGAAGAGAGGGAGGAAGAGAGAAGAGCTAAGAAGACCTAGGTGCCATGTGGTAGATGCGTAGTCCATACTATGTGCTCATAGCAACTGTTTCTGACTCCTGGGGAGCAAGGGAAGACCTGCTGCAAATAGGGAGGAGGGGCCCAATCGTTACTATGTATCCATCTCAGAGGGGGTGTAGAGGCCAGGGAGCTGCACAGAGATGGGGGAGGGGGAGGCTGATATGGGTGGGCAGGACCTCAGCAGGGTCCGATAACATTTCTATCCTCTTATTTTTTATTTTTATTTTTTTAAGTGAGAGGTGACTGTGAGAGATAGAGGAGAGGCTAATTTTGGATACTGCCATTGTGTTCAACGTCTGGCTCTGGCGTCTTCCTCCTGAAATTTTGATGCAGTGGAATCAGGAAGCCTCCAAATCCTGGGGTGCCTGGTTCAGTGTCTGTGTCACACATATTAGGAGGATGTCATCCATTTCACTGTGTGTGCTAATCTGGTGATCTAGGACTGAGCTAGGGGATGGACCACAGGGAGACTAAGTCGTGGCTAGACTTAAAATGGTTATTAACGTAATACCGTAAGGTGTGTCAAGAGGCCCGGGAGAGCTCCTGACAAAACGTAGGCCGCCGGAGGAGGTTGTAGGGAAGGCATCACAGAATAAAGGTGGGGTTTGTAGGGGTTCCGGTCAGTGTCCTTAAGATAAATGCAGCGCACGGTTTTTGCATTTGGTCACAGAGTGTTAATCCTCGCTGGCCACGCTTTCTTCCACAGGAGCTGGAGTAGCAGAGGCACAGCTTGTTGATGTTTACAGCACTGGTGCGGCTCCCCTGGGAACCTCGACTTAGAGCTCCCCTGCGGGCGGGCGGAGCATCACGTTTCATACACGTGGCAAATACCGTCTCACGTCCCAAGTTGCTAGGAAATTTAATCTGGGATCTGATAAAGGTGAGGCTAGGTGGGCAGAAAAGCAGACCCTCGGGAGGGAGAAATGATTATGATATTAACTATTAACGGAGGACTTCCTGAACCACAGTAATCGCTCGGTCAGCACGCTTTGCCTCGCCTCGTTTTTAATCGTCTAGTGTGGTGATACACTTACCTGTGGCATGTGATAGGAGAGTTATACTTAAAATCAAGAGTATAGTGTGCCTCGACGTAAAGGTAGCAGATGAGGGGAATGGGGACTATAAACAACTAGAATTCACATTTTTAAATTTATTATTTCTCCAAAGTTCATATTTGAAATACTACACTGACTGTATGCTTCCCCATATCTACTGTTATTAGCATCTATGAAATATTACATTTTAAAAATAGAGTAGTTAAAAGACTCTATTATCTTCTAATTTTAGTTTTTCTTCTGGACAGCTTAGTCTTGTAGCTATGAGGTCATGTGAAGTGTCTAGCTTGAATAATTTAAAAAAAAATTGATCTTTGACATATAAATTATTATAGTTTATTTGTGGGTACTAATAATTTAATCTGTTCTATTTTCTTAGCACTATTCTAGACTGTAGTCTGGGGGAAGAAATCATACAACAGAGTATTTCTTTGCATTTATTCCCAACAGAATTCTTTCTCTCATGTACCAAATGTTATTTGTTAATAACAGTGATAGGAACAAAGGTGAAAGCTATTAGAAATCAGAATTTTATAACCTAGTAGGAATAATCACATTATTTTATTTTATCTATATATTTTTATTTTTATTTTAGTCAGAAAAGGAAACAAAACACTAGTCACGCTGATACCGTCCATCTCCTTTAAAACATTTAAACAAAATATGAATAACATAGTCACATTTTAATCCCAGCTACTTACATATAGGACACTTTATATTCTCACTCAATCAAGAAACATCAGCTTGTAAGTATAAAATCTCACCAACATTATTATTAGAATGTGGCCGGACAGTGGTAGCACACACCTTTAAATCCAGCACTCAGGAGGCAGAGAAGGGTGGATCTCTGTGAGTTTGAGGCCAGCCCAATCTATAGAGCAAGTTCTAGGACAGTCAGGGCTACAGGAAAACTCTATCTCAAAAAGACAAAACAAAACAAAACAAACACCAAACAAACAAACAAACAAACAAAGAATTTGGATAAGAAGAGTTAAGCCAAACCATTGGTATCTCTAACTACAGGAGATGGAGTCAAAGCTAAAGTTTGTTAGGTGTCTGAATGTGTTATTCATCCTTTTAAAGCATTTAATTTGCTTTATATTGACATTGTAATAAAAATAAAACCACTGGAATCCAGTTGGTTAAACCCAGTTTTATTATTATTATTATTATTATTATTATTATTATTATTATTATTATTCACTTTTCCTTACTAGGAAAAAGGTTTTGTCTCTAATTTAGAGTTTGGATATAAGTGGATGTTTTTAGAAATTAAAAAGAAAAAAAAACAAAACAGAACATTTTGTAAACTTAGAACTAGATACATTCTATTAAAATTATACCAAATGTTGAAAAAAATTCTCTTATAAAAACAGTAAAAAGACATGAATCTTTTTTAACATGGAAATATAAACTCGGCTCAGCCACAGCGGGGTCCGGGTGAGCAGTTACAGAGGCTACCTCATCTTCTAATCCTGCCCTCTCAACACAGTCACGGTTAGCATCGAGTCTTCTTGGAGGATAACCCAGAGGAAGTATGTGTTAAATATCACAGGATCTAAGGAATATCATAGTGCAGTCCTTTCTCTTTGGACTAGGAGGGTCTTCTCCCACTTACTGAAATCGTCTGGTTGTGTTCATATCCTGGAACTTGCTGGGGAAAACTCAAACATCATTGGAAGTGGTTGTTTACTTAATTATCAATCCAGGGGGCTGAAGACGATGGGCACATTGGAATTCTGTTTAATAGGCAAATTTATAAACAGACTTAAGTGTTTGTCCAGCAAAGTAAGTTTCATGATCACTGCTCTGCAGGAATTTCTCCGGCAGGACTAACAGTAATGGAACCTTTCCTCCTGTTAACACCATGTGCCAGGCTGACAGCCAATCTTCCTCTCACCACCTGCTTCTCCAGTCTCAACCTCTCAGGCTCATCCTCAGCTCCGGAGCAAACACCTCCTGTAGTCTCCCTTTCCTCTCTGACGACGTCCCCAACTCATCTCAAGATCTTCTCCTCTAGCTTTCCCTCCCCCACTGATCCCAGTATCCCAGCCTCCGACACCAGCGGGCATCTACTGGAAATGCACCAGCTAAGCAGGCCTGAGAAACAAGTCCGTGGAAAACTTTCTACCAGGCAGCATCACACTCTCCCAAAGTCGAATGAGGAAGCAGAAACCAAAGAACAAAACACCCACCCAACAGACACTAAACCAGGTATCAGAACCTGGACATACAATCTCCACAATCCCAGAAGCCTCCACTCCAGAGTAAGGACGCCGTCAATAACAGCCAGGGCAGGTCTGTCTTTCCTTGAGTCCAGCAATCGCACCATGGCAGGCTCTAAGTGTTCCAACATAGGTGAAGCCCAAGATAAAGACCTTAAAACAGCCGTTATGCATATGATAGAGGTCCTTAAAGAGGAAATGGATAAATCTCTTACGGAAATCCAGGGAAACACAGCCAAACGGTGTAAGGAAATGGATTTAAACTGGAGACGACGCGAAAATAGAAGTAGAGTCAATGAAGAAAACCCAAACCGAGGGAATTATGGAAAAGAAAAAATTGGGAAGCCATACAGAAACTACAGAGACAATCTTCACCAAGAGAATACAAGAGATGGAAGAAAGAACTCGGGTGTTGAAAATATAACAGTGGCTGGAGAGATGGCTCAGTGGTTGAGAGCACTGACTGCTCTTCCAGAGGTCCTGAGTTCAATTCCCAGCAACCACATGGTGGCTCACAACCATCTGTAATGGGATCCGATGTCCTTTTCTGGTGTGTCTGAAGACAGCTACCATGTACTCACATACATGAAAATCTAAAAACAAACAAACAAACCCTGGCATAAAATGTCCAGTAAATCCTGGACACTATGAAAAGAATCTGAGAATTACAAAAATCTAAGAATAATAGGAATAAAGGAAGAAGACACTCAGCTCAAAGGCCCAAAAATATTAACAAAGTCACAGAAGAAAATTTTCCTAATCCAAAGGACACGAAGGTACAAGAAGCATGCTGAACACCAAATAGACTGAACAACAAAAATAATAATCACCCCATAATAATCAAAACATTAAACATACAGAGCAAAATCACAGACCGTATCTCTGATTCCTTTGCCTGGTCTTTCCTCCTGTTAGGTGGGTTGCCTTGTCCTGCTATGGTAGAGGGCTCTAGCCTTGTATTGTGTTTTACTATCATATTTGGTTATGGTCTCTTGGAGGCCTGATCTTTTCTGATGGGAAACAGAGGGGAGTGGATCTGGAGTGGGGAGGGAGAAAGCTGGCAGGAGTGGGGGGAGGGGGAACTGAGGTTGGAACATATTGTATGAGAGAAGAATCTATTTTCAGTACATTTTTGAAACAAATATTTACCAAAAAACACTTCCCATTCCTTAATCTTTTTAAAAGAGCAGCTATACACTTTATATCTATCACCTTTATATGTTTTTAAAATGTGTTATCTTGTTTATGAAATCTCGAAAACAATTTTATTTTAAATGAAAATTTAATAAACTCACACACACACACAAAACATATCCCCCAATACCTGGCAGTCATAAGTATGGGCAAATCACATAGTGACTTTAAATGCACTGTAAAAAATATCTAGGAGGTTACTAAGCATAAGGGGTTCACTATATGTTTTTTATTTTTTAATTGATTGTGAATTTCCTATCATCCACCCAAAACCCACTCATGTCCCTCCATATTTGTCCTCTATTCTTGCAACCCCCCCAAATAAAATAAAATAAAATAAAATAATATTCTCATGAAATACAATATATGTTACACAGTGACATCCTTTTGTCCACACAGCTTTACTTGCAAATGTTCACCGCGATGAGTCATTGGTATGTTTTGAGGCCTCTGGCTTCTGCTATACTATCAATTCTGGATCCTCGTGTGAGCTCCCCTCAGCTATCCTATTGTTGCCCTGTATCATGGAGATCTTGCAGCTTTGGGTCTACAGGACTGGCCCTTTCACATGTTGCAGCAGATCATAGGTTGGCGCAGGCCTGGGAGGTAGCTGAGATGCTCAACCCGCCAGCTCTCCAGCACTGCTCTGGCTAGCACACCCAATACCGCAGCCCGAAAGGGGTAGGGTCAACTTTTCTGCTCTCATGTCCTCTGGGCCAGCTCATCTGTGCCTTTGTCACCAGAGCCAGCTCTACCATGCTGGCAGGTGACTTGCAAAGCCTGCTCTCTGGAGCACTGCAGCCCGTGATGGGCAGGACCAGCTCTCCTGCCTTCCGCTGTCAGCTGAGGTAAGGGGAGGGGAGGGCATCTCTCCCTCACCCAAGCCAATCCATAGCAGACTGGGAGCAGGGCCGATTCTCCCATGCTCATGCCCTTGGGACCAGCTTGCCGCCCAGGCAAGGGGCAGGCCCAGTTCTCTTGAGTGTGGTGGCCAGCAAAGGGTAGGGCCAGCTCAGCACCGTGCTTTAGCCAGCAATGCAGTCCAGACCCAGGATCTGATAGGCTTTGATGGTAACATGAACCTGGGACATCAACAATTTAACAATTAAATCAAGTCACCTTAAAAGTGAACACACACACACACACACACACACACACACACACACACACCCCTTTATGAATGCACACATCTTAAAATTAGGAGAGGATATCAGCACTCGAGAACTTGATGTAGTGACCATAGATCTAAATATTTAGATTTTTTTTTTTAGGATACTTAAAGACTTTATATGTGTGTAGCATTTATGAACGCAGATAAGACTTGAAGCAGATATCAAGTGACCACACATGAAATGAGGTTCCAGAATTACATCTAACCATCCAGTGGGACATAGGATAGAGAGGTTTTTGAACCGTCCCCTTGAAGTTTTAAGTGCGCATAGAGGAGTTTATCTGGGAGTACACAGGAGGGTCCTCCTGAGGACCTTGAGAGCTTGGGTGGGGCTGAGTTTGTGCTTCTTGCCCTTAGCTCCTGAGGGTGGGGAAGGAAAGGGAATGAATGACGCGTGGCTGAAGGCAGTTTTGCCGGCTAGAAAAGGAATTGGTGGTCGTTTGAGCATGGATTGGTGGTTGGAAATGTGACTTGGGGTGGGTCGTGGGGACTCCATGGAATGAGGGAACTCTTTGTGGGTCATACTCTGACTCGCAGAGGTGGGGTTGGGGATGAAATGCAATTTCACTTTGGCCACAAGTTAGCGGTGAGGGAGGGGTAGATAGACTACCATTTCAGAGGGCTGAGATTTCCGTCATTGCTTTGATCAAAACGTAAGGCAGGGAAGAGAAGTGCGTCAGGGTTTGTTCAGAGCAGCTCTGGAGGTGAAGCTGGGAGGGGCAACAAGTGTTAACTCACTGCTGTTAGTGGGGTGCAGAGAGAACTGGGGAGATTTTACAGACACTCTCAGAAGGAAGGGGGATGGCGGCCTTGGACTGCGGTGTCCACGAAAACAGGAAAGGCCATGTAAAGAGAACCGGAGTGCAGTCACGTGGGAGCACTGATCTCTCGCCCAATCAGAGGAAGGAGTCTGGCTGGAAAGATGGCAACCTGTTCTCTTCCGCGGTCAGAGTCAGCTGTGTCCCAGCCAAGGAAAGAGGCTTTCTGAGGAGTAGATTTCTAGTAACAGGGTTTGGAAAGAGCATATGATCGACAGAGATCAAGGCAAGTTTTAAGGTAAGAAAAGGTTCTAATACGGAAAAGTCTAGCCTCTGACTAGTTACCTCAGTCAAAGAAATTTGAAGAGATCAAAGGTTACCTGTTGTGAAGCCTGGTGTTTTAATCAGGTGTGCCCTATGGGGACAGGGAAGACAGTCTTCCTTGTGATGATCAAGTCTGTCTTAGGGTTTTCATTGCTGAATCTCTCATGGAGGGAAGTCAGGGCAGGAACTCATAGCAGGAACCTGGAGGCAGGGACTGGTGGAGAAGCCATGGAGGAGTATTACTTACTACTGTCTTGCTCACCAAGGCTTGTTCAGTCTGCTTTCTTATACACCCTAGGATGCCCTGCCTATGGACGGTACTGCCCATGATGAGCAGGGTCCTCCCCTGTCAATCACGAAAATGACTCACAAGACTCCCTATAGGCCAACCGAGTGGAAGCATTTTCTCAATTAAGGTTTTCTTTTCCCAAATGACTCCCTAGCTTGTGTCGAGTAGACACAAAAATAGCCTGCATGCCTTCCGAGAAGTGCGACCAGTACTGCAAATGGTAAACTGAGAAAGAATAACTATCCTTAGACTTAGCTGCTGTAGAGCAGTGGGCTCTGACTTATGCTGAGCGGAAACTTTGGCACGGTACTAGGGTTTTTGTTAAAAATTCAACAGGCTCGGAAAACTATCATAGACAAGGCTCCTGGAAAAAAACCCCAAAATTCACCAGTGAGAAGCAAAGACCAGTGTTGGATGTGGAGAAGGGCCAGCAAGTGTACGGGGAGATCCAAAGGGCAATGTGTTTCCAAGGAGCTCCCTCCTGGGTTTTGTCTCCATCAGAAAAGGTTTCAGTTGTGGGGTCCAAGGGGAACATTGAGGTAAATGGTTGTTTTGGAAAGAGATTTGTTAAAAGAGTTTTTGACAACACAGAAGAACAGAATGGTGAGAGTTCTGAGGAGAACTCGGGCCCATGAAGCAGACTGGGGGTTGCTTGTATCTGTTTGAAAGTTCCACCCCGCATGGTTGATGAACAGTTCATAGTACATGCTTGTAGTCAGGCAGAGAGGGAGTGTTGCCTTTTCTTATAGAAATGTGTGGCCTCGAGGATGAAAGGAGAAAAGAGAGGTAGAGCTCACTTATTCAATGTGTGTCCGGCATACAGAAGGTGTGTGTCTCTGGTAGCTGCTGAGAGTGTGAAGTTTGGTGGCCTGGGAGCTGTACATAAATTCAGTGATGAGGGGAACAGAGATCTACAGAAGGGTAGCGCACTGTTTGCTGTATGTTCTGAGAGGTTCCTTCTCCACTGCTGCAACAGAACAAAACAAAGTAAAATGGCCCAGCCCAGTGGCACACAGCTACAATCCCAGCACTCATGAGGCAGAAGCAAAAGGATTAGTGGTGGAAGGTCTCAGCTGCATAGTGAATTAGAAGCCAGCCTGAGCTATGTGACTTCTTGTCCTGAAAGAAAAACAGAAGAAGAAAGTGGGGAGGAGGAGGAGAAAGAAGAGGAAAAAAGAAGAGGAAGAGGAGAGGGGAGGATGTTGAGGAAGAAGAAGAAGGAGGAGGAGGAGAAGGAGAAGGAGGAGGAGGAGGAGGAGGAGGAGGAGGAGGAAGAGGAGGAGGAGGAGGAAGAGGAGGAAATTCTCTCCTTAAATAAATGTGGCCAGCTCTTACAAACACAGCATTGGGTATTCCTGGACATTTGAACCCACTTTTATCTGGAAAGATGAAACTTTCCAAGGTGCCTCCTTTACAAACATAGACCACTGTGTAGAATGCTTTGAAGTATTGCATGATATCTGAGAAGGACTAAAACCAAGTAGAAACTTTGGTCAATCTCAAGAAGCATCACTTGATGCTGGCCAACTTCCTGCCTGATCCTTGTCCTTCCCTTAATGCTAGACCAACATAAAGTCAGTGTTGGAAACAGTTAAGTTTTAAGTTTGATGCTTTTTTTCCTTTGGTCCCTTGATGACATGTTAATCAGAGGCTCATGGGAACATCACATCTGCAGCTGGTTTCTACACAGGAGAGCTACAATTAATCAGCACATGGTGGTGGTGGGGCTTCCTTGTAAATGCAGCAATTGCATTGTAGGGTTCGTGTACTTACTAAAACAACACCTAGGTCTGTTTCTGCAGCCATTCAGAGTTAAGATCCAGACTGTGTGAACAGAGCAGGCAAGAGGAGGAGGAGAAACAAGGAATAAGAAACAGAACTAGAGGGCTGGATAGGTGGCTCAGCAGTTAAGAGCACTGACTGCTCTTCCAGAGGTCCTGAGTTCAATTCCCAGCAACCATATGGTGGTTCAGAACCATCTCTAATAGGATCTGATGCCCTTTTCTGGTATTTCTGAAGACAGTGACAGTGTACTCATATAAATAAATAAACAAACAAATAAATATTTTTAAAAGACACCAAAAAAAACAGAATTGCTATGAGTGTGTTTCCTCCCATAAAACTTATTTAGCTTAATCATACATTTCATGTTCAATGGCAGGCGAGTGGCCATTTGAAAACATTTAGTGGGTAGCCTATGTCATGCCTACTTGTCAACTTGATGCAAGCTAGTGTTATGCGGTGAGAGAAACCTCGGTTGAGAAAAGGCCTCAATCACATTGCCTGTAGGCAGGAATTTAGAAGAGTTTCTTGATTGATGATTGGTGTGGGAGGACTCCGCCCACTGTAGTAGGTGCCACCCTTAGGTAGGTAGGTGACCCTTGGTTGTATGAATAGGTTGAGCAGGCCGTGAGGGGCAAGCCAGTAAGAAGAGCTTCCCCGAGGTCTCTGGTTCAGTTCCTGCCTTGAGTTCTACCCTGACTGCCCTTCTCAATGGACGATAAGTTGTAAGGTTTTTTATCATGGTGTCCAGCATAGAAACCAAAGGACAACCGCATGCTTCATAGACGGTGGTAAAAATTTGAATAGAAAGTCTTACTGCTCTGTATTAACAAATGTGAGATACCCCGGGGCTTTGGGAAGATGGGATTCAAAGAAAACAGCAGAGTCCTAAGAGGTCGGATCAAAACAGAGGACTCCCTTAATGAATCAGTTATTGCAGGGCAAGAGAGAAGGGCCCGAATTAAGTCTTCACTTCATAAAAAAGGTCTTTGAGAAAATTAAACACAAATGAGGAAGGGAAATCAGGAAGCAGGGGATAGGGGAATATTTCTACATGTTTTAAAAATTATTCACTTAATTTTCTGGGAAGAAACGACTACCCACTGGCGAATTGGTCTAGTTTAATATTGACCTTGAAATACACTTTTATTACACAAGTTTTCTTAAAAGGCTCACAATTCCCAGGGGAAAGTGAATGAACATTTAATTTAAATTCTTTTTTTTTCTTATTTTTTGAATCTATGTGGCCACGTTAACTTTTCTGATTTTTTTTTTTCTTGAGAAACAGAGCAAATACAAGTGAAAACTTAGGCATGGGAAGAGGAAGGAGTCAAGTAACTTTTAAAAAGTTTTTGTGAGTTTGTTTGGGTTTGTACAGGGTATAATTTACATCATCTATATTAACTATATTAACTCAGATGATGGGAAAATCACATCTCTCCCACCTCGCTAAAACAACAACTTCTTCCTCCTCCTCTTCTTCTTTCTCTTCTTCCTCTTCTTCTTCCTCTTTTTCCTCCTCCTTTTCTCCTTCTTCCTCTTCATCTCCTCCTTCTTCTTCTTCTTCCTTCCCTTCCTCTTCCTTCTTCTTCCTCCTCTTCCTCTTCTACCCTTCTTCCTCTTCCTCCTCTTCTGTCTCCTCTTCTTCCTTCTCCATCTTCTTATATTCTCCTTCCTCCTCCTTTTCCTCCTCCTTCTTGATTTATTTCTATTTATTTGTGTGAAAGCCAGCAGAGAGTTTTCTAACTGTGAACAGCTTATGTGACTGCTAGGAACTGAGCTCAGTTCCCTGGAAGAGCACTGAGTACTCTTAGCTACTGAGCCATCTCCCTAACCCATCTTGTTTCTCCTCACAGCAGCCTTTACAATGTGAAAAACAAGAGTGAACCCTCCTGTCCACGGTCACCTACAAAAGCACCTCGTCCTTTCTGCATAGGGACAGATGGTTCTAGAGATGCAGAAGAGGACACTCCGTTTGATCTTTTGAGTATTCCTTTCCTAGAGTAACTGCAGGGAAATCTCTGTGTGGTCACATGTATCCAGAGCTCTCCTTTTCAGTTAGTTTTATGGTGAAATCAAATTTTATATCATGGGGAAGTAGTGATCAGCTTTACTGGGGTTGAAGGCAACAGAGATCTGTTTGGTAGACAGTTATGATAAGGGGTGTGTGGCAGTTTTCTGCTGGGTGGACTGTTATTTAATGTGTGTATATAAAGGGGTGAAGGACAATTCCTGGTTGACTCTGTGTATGTGTGTGTGTGTGTGTGTGTGTGTGTGAGAGAGAGAGAGAGAGAGAGAGAGAGAGAGAGAGAGAGAGAGAGAGAGAGTCACAGTTAAGCAAGGTCTGCTTGGTAAAGTGTTACACAGTGGTCTGCCTAGTGGACTGTTTTTAACTCTCTTTGTGTGGAGGACAATGGTCAGTCTGGTGGTCTGTTACTCACTGTCTATAAGATGTAGGAGAGTGGTTAATCTGGTGGGCTGTTATTGTTGTATACGTGGAGGACAGTGGTCAGTCTGGTGGACTGTTACTGTGCACATATGGCAGACAGTAGTCAGTCTGGTGGACTATCACTCATTATGTATAAATGGAAGTCTGTCTGGTGGATAGTAGTGTATGTGTATGGTAGAAAGTGGTTTGTGTGATGGGGTTTAGACTTAACCCAGCATGCGGTTCACTTGGATTTCTTTAAGTTCGAAAGTGAGCATGGTGATAGTAGGTGGCTGTAATGATCTGCATGTGATTAACACAACTCTTTTATGACGTCAGTCATTACTGGGCCTGTTGATGACACTACAAGCGTCATTCTAAACAGTGTACGGACTCCAGGTGAAGAGAACTTGTAAATTCTAATTGTATTCTGGAAAGGTAAAGGTGCTCTTCCTTGAAATGTCTAATTCAACAAAGCATTTAACATTGCTTCAGTGTTGATTATTCTACTCACCAACGGGCTTCTGAAGCTGGGCAGAATGAAGCATGGCAGTAGTTAGGTGAAGGGCAACTGGATTGGTCCATTTACAAGGCTCATCTTTGCCATTTGTTCCCAGCAAGCTCTACCTCTCTCAATCAGGCTTCTCTCTGGCAAAATAGGACTCACCAGGTAGGTATCTGCCTTAATTAGGGTTTTTACTGCTGTAATAAAGCTTCATAACCAAGAGCAGTTTGGGGGACAAAATGACTTGTTTCAGCATCACAGAAGAAAGTCAAGGCCGAAATTCAAGGCAGAAACTTGAACAGAAGCCACAGAGGGACACTACACACTGGCTTGGTCCTCATGGTTGGCTCAGCCTGCTTCCTTATACAACTCAGGACCAATCACCGGGTGAGGGCTAGGTACTGCCAATGGTGGGCTGAGCCCTCCCATATCAAGCATTAATCAGGAAAATACCCAGCAAACTTGCCTATAGGCTGATCTTACGGAGGCATTTTCTCAGTTAAGATTCCCTCTTTCTAGATATGTCTGGGTTTGTGTCAAACTGGCAAAAGTAACCGGGTAGTATCTAAATGTAGTCTTCTTTAAACCCAGACGATCCCGGGCGTCATTCTAATTTTATAAAGTCTGTTTCCCACTCACTGGCTCTGGTCTCCGCCGTGGATTATAGCAAGCTCGGCTATTTCTTTTCGCAAGTATGTTCCTTAGGAAGAATAGCTTCATTGTGTGCATTGTGCGTTGATGAATGGATGTGAGTCTGTGTATGTCTCTCTTCTAATCAATGAAAGGGGCCTAAGAGTTGGTGCCTCTTAGGTTCAGGATGATATCCAGGTTCAAGCAAAGTAGGAAAGAAACAATGATAAGGGATGAGAAATTAGGAATAGGTAGGAAAGACCCATATTGCCTAGTACAGTACTTCTCAACCCATGGGTTGCAACCCCTTTGGGGACTGAATGACCCTTTCATAGGGTCACCTAAGACCATCGGAAAACACGAATATTCACATTATGTTCATATTACATATTTACATTACAATTCATAATAGTGGCAAAATTACAGTTATGAAGTAGCAATGAAAATAACATGAGGCCATCACATGAGGAGCTGTATTGAAGGTTTGCAGCATTAGGAAAGTTAAGAACCACTGGCCTAGAGCTACGCAGGCCACAAGAGAGCTGACCCTTTACTGAAGCAGTGGAAATTATTTAAGTGTTTAATTATCAAATGGTACCTTATGTGCTTGCTGCATTTTCAAAGTCTTACCCTTGCTAGAAGTGCTCTAAAAATGTATTAACATGTAACCATTACATTAGCCATGGGGGGGGGGACTTATTATCACTTTTGATTGTCTAGATTTATTTAAGCCGGGGCTTAGGATAGTAAGGAAGTGGCACAAGATCTCCAAGCTGGACATCAGAGCAAGATACCATTGTGCTGTAGGGGCTCAATGGCCTCTTTCTACCTGTCACTTTGGGGTGGGCTTGTTTACTTTATAGTCGTCTCTGATGGCTGCGGCTGCTGGAAGAGGCTGATCATCTCCACTCAGCAGAAGCTGTGGACATCAGTGCAGGACAGATGGGGCTGGGCTTGAAAATTAACAGAACATGAGGAGTACCTTCTCACCCGGACCCTCTCAGTTTGTCACCAGGGCATTGCTATGAGCATGCATGTACCCAAGTGCATCTTCTTCATGCCTTGACCCGTCTTCCTTTCCTCACCCACAGAGAATCATTGCTTTGTGTCAGAGGATAGGATTGCTCCTTCTGCCCAGGTATGCCTCTGAGCTGTGTCCCTTATCTTGGAGTAATAGAAACGCCTAAGCTGTGGCAAACAGGGCCAACCTCTCAGGACTCCCAGGCTCTGGCACAGGCTCATGTTTACCATGGAAAGAAGTTACCAGGGGAAAGGGCATCACATTTTCTGGTTCTCAAGTCCCTGTGCTTCATTCACAAAGTTGAAAGGACTGCTCCTAAATTCAAAAGACTACAACCGCCACAGAGAAAACAAATGGCCTGAGACCACACGTAGGTTTGGCCAAGGACAGCAAGATCAAATTTTCCTCTGGTCCCCAGCTTATGGTGACCACTGCTGCTGTGTGGCCCCCAGGAATTGCCACAGGAGGCTATTTCATCATTTCTTTCAAGACACTGAGGGTAAAAAATTATGGCTGCTTATTGCCTCCCCGCCACTTAGGAGACACAAGCCTCGTTCTGGGAAGTGCAGTGTCACACAGTGCCCACTGTCTTCTTGCTAATTGCCTTGCTCCCCAAGGGTCCAAGTGGAAAAGCGCCTTAATGAGTTTTGGCTTCCTAGAAGAGGAACAAAAACAAAGTATCTATTGTTCATAATACAACAAGGATGCTCTCCAGAACTGAGAGCCTTGCAGTCATCCAGAACTGAGCATCGTGACTAGTGAGAGGAAGGTTCTCCAACACCAGAGCCTTACTTCAAAGTGGAAGGAATTTACGCAATTACCAAAGAACACAACAAGCAATCAGTTCATTCAGCAAAAATTATTAAGTGTGTTCTAGGGGCCTGTGATATCCCAGGACGGAAGGCTGTGTCTGTGTCTGACAAGCTATACACTATTATAGGCTTGTACTAAAGGAGGCCCACACAATATAAAAATAGGTAGGAATTAGGAGTGTACGTGTTCTGCATCAGAGGTAATCTTGCTCGAAGGCAAGCATCAAGCTAGTAGCTAATGTCAAGAGAGAGCCAAGCACGCTGGGCTGAGAGAAGAAAAGAACATCTCTGGTGGAGAACTGTCATTAGTCCCTAGAGTGCGTCATGGCTCAGTCATAGAAAACACGGAGCTGAGTCAAGCAGACAAGCATGAGATGCTGATGACTGGGCAGGAGGCAGTGTTGGCCATCAAAGACACAGAAGGGCTGGTATGTCCACAGCTGAGGGAGTGCATAGAGAAAACTGGACAGGATCGAATGAGTACACTGTTACAGAAAGTTCTCACTGTAGCAGGTCTCAAACTTTCAAAACAGTTACAAGAGTGTTAGGAGGAGCTTCTGAGTTACCAAGTGCTTAGCTTTCTCCTACTTCGTTGTCCCTGGTCTCTATGTATTTTATTCTCCTCCCTCTCCCTCCCCTCCCCCTTCCCTTCTCCCTCCCCTCCCTCCCCCCTTCTCCTACCCCTCCCCTCTCCTTCTCTCCTCCTCCCCTCCCCCTCCCCCTCCTCCTCCTTCTCCCTCTCACTCCCCCAATCCTTCTCCCTCCCCTCCCCTCCCTCTTCTCTCTCCCTCTCCTTCCCTCTCACTCCCCCCCTTCTCCTCCCCCCTCCCTCCCTCCTTCCCTTCCCTCTCTGGAAACATTTGAAAATTAAAGTGATACATTATGCCTCTTTGATGCTAAATATTTCAAACATACATTTTATAACAACAAAAGCATTCCATCTATTTGGGACAGGGACTAGCTCTGTATACCAGGCTAGATCAAACTCCAAGCTGCCTCTGACTACCAAGCACTGGGATTGAAGGTATTAAATTAACTAGGATTAAAGACATTCTTATACACTTTGAACAATCTAATAAAATCAAGCATGCAATGCGTTTACATTATCTTATCTACCATTGGTTTGTAATCTACAGTTCACACTGAAGTCTGTCAATATCCTAATGGTGTCTTCTATGGTGGCTTGAGTCTCAGGGCCCACTAGGATCCAGGATCAGACATCACCTATCTTTTAGTCTTTTTCAGTTTTGAATGATTCTTTGCTTTTGTTTTGTCTTTCCTGATCTTGAATTTTTTTTTTTAAACAGAGAACACAGACTGATTATTTCGTAGAATGTTCCTAAATTTTGGTTTGTCTGATATTTGATTCATGACAATATTCAGATGGTAGGGTTGTGTTTATCCTGCTTTAACCTCTATCACTTTATGTATAAAGGTGTTCTGTTTACATGCGTGTTTGTGCAGCATTTGCATGCCTGCTGCACATGGTGGCCAGAAGAGAATGCCAGGTCCCCAGAATTTGAGTTTCAGGAAGTTGTGGGTGCTGGGAATCAAACCCATGCTTTCAGAAGAGCAGTCATTGCTCTAAATCATTGGGCCATCTCTCCAGTCTCTCCGTGGTTTTTGTTTGTTTGCTTGCTTGGTTTTGCTGCTGTTGTTGTTTTGCTTTGCCTTGGCAGTGTCTACCTCAGCATGTAGTATCGGGACCATGTGATCTGGCTTGTCCCCGTATGGGTGATGTTAGCTATGATCACCTGGCTGTGGCTGTTCTCTAGGTTTCTCTTTTGTACGATATCTGGTTCTTGCTTTGTCCTGAACATGTAATTTATGGGCAGCTTCTTTCTGTAGGCAAACATCCTGGTGCCCAGTAGATTTTTACTTTTACTCATTTTTAGCATGACTGACACACGTCTAAGCCTTCTATTCTTTCTATTTGGGATTCAACTATAAGGAAGAATTCCTTCTGTTTACTATGATAAGAATGGTGGGGCTGGAGAGAGGGCTCCACAGCTGAGCATCTTGCAGACGACCGGGATTTGGTTCCCAGTACCCATGCTGGGTGACTCTCAACTGCTTGCTACTCTGGGTCCAGGAGATCTGATGCCTCTGGTTTCTGAAGGCACCTATGTACACAAGCACATGGTTAGCCAAGCTTCATCCAAGCTAAATACAGAATGGTTTGTCCTCAATCTTTGAGTCTTTAGTCCGAAGCTCCCATATCACATACAACAGTGATCAAAGCAACTTAAGGTTTTCTTTTGTTATATGTGCACCACGAGAAAGGGAGTCACCTCCTTTTTGTCCCATAATGCACTTAATGAGGCGGAGAGGACTGGTGCAGAAACATTGGGAGGGAAAACCCTGAGTTTAGATTGTAAGTTTGTGATGTTTGCTTAACATCCCTGGGCTAAAGAAGCCAAGGAGTTGGTGCAGAGGAGAGAGAATGACAGGTATGTACGCGATACTGAAAACCATATCGCTGTCCTCACTTCCTCTGAAAATGAACTGTGGTCCGGAAGAGTAATTCAAATAAACCCTTTCCTCTCCAAGTACTTTGATCATGGTGTTTCATCACAGCAATAGCAACCCTGGCCAAGGACTATAGGAACAAATCAGACCCCAAAGCCTGCGTTCACCCTGTCTGCCCAGTCACAGAAGTAACTCAGCAGCATAGAAGGGAAGCAGAACTGGGTCCCGTGGCCATCTCTACACCCCTACAGATAACATTGTAGAGAATGTAGTTGAAAAGCCTTTGCACAGTGATTCGTGCATGAGAGGGTAACATGGTTATGAAGATTCTCACACCGTGTCTCAGAAAAAATATGGCTGACAACTCTGGATGATAAATGATGCCAACGGAAGATGGTGACGAAGAGGCTGGATGTCGGAATGAGAAATAATTTCTATATCCATCCCTGCTGCCGGCGTGGAGCTCAGTTTACTCATCTATAAAATGGCCACAACAACAGCACCTTTCCCATGGGGCTGTGTGGAGAGTAAACAAATGACACACCGCAGGCTAAGTAAAACTCAGTAAAAACACGGTCTTCCAGGTGAGAACCTGAGAAAACGGTTTAGCAATGATAAATAAAGAAGCTTTCCGTTACAAGCATTGCTGGCTTGGAAATTCAATTGATAAACCAATACGGTTACTTATGCAACATGTGGTGCTGACTAAAACAAACAATATAAAAATCCTTCGTATATTTCGCACACTCCCTTTATGAGCATACGCAGCTCATTTAACATCGGTATTGGAACCCTAAGTTAGTATGTAAGTGATACCAACAGAAACTTCAGATACTATGATGACATTAAAAAGATAAATAAGGAGCTGGAAAGATTGCTCAGTGGTTGAGATCACTGACCACTTTCCCAGAGGACCTGGATTTGCTTCCCAGCATCTCCGTGGCAGCTTACAACAGTCCTTAACTTGAGTCCCAGGGGATCCAGCAACCTCCTTGGGCACGGGGCATTCATACATTGCACAAATAAACATGCAAGCAAAACAGCCCCTACAAGCTAAGGTTCAGGGAACGTCACGGGAGAGGAGGTGAAGAGATTGTAAAGGAAACAGGAAGTCTGCTGTGAACGTGCATCTTCTGGATATGAGAGGGAAGCCACGCCCATGAAATCCCAACAGCAAGTCTGCTGAAACAAGACCTGAACAAGGACACCCTCAGTTGAGCTGCCAACGCGGATGGGGAAATCTCATGGGGCCCCACCTTTAGACACACAGCCACAAGCAATTAGTGATGTTAAGAGAGGGAGAATTACTTTTCCCCTAGGGCTAAGTCCCTTAATTCATTATCCAGTACCAAATGGTCATCCATAAAGCGCACACATACACACACACACACACACACACGCACGCATGCACGCACGCACGCACGCAACATTAAACAGACTCAGCAGACTGCTTTTATGCATTTATTTATTTACTTATTTATGTATATATGTAACAGTAATAATTAAAGAGAAAGAAGTAGTGGGTTTAAGAACAAGGGTGTACATTTAAGGAGTTGGTGGAAGGAAGAGAAATTATATAATTGTATTTTAATTAAAAAAAAATTTAAAGCCAGGTGTGACAGCACAAGCCTTTAACCCCAGCACTCAGGAGGCACAGACAGTTGGATCTTTGTAAGTTTTGAGGCCATCTGGGTCTACAGAGTGAGTTCCAGGATAACCAAGGCTACAAAGAGAAACCCTGTCTCAGAAGGAAAGGAAGAAAAAGAAAGAAAGAAAGGAAGGAAGGAAGAAAGAAAGAAAGAAAAGAAAGAATTTTTTAAAATTAAGAAATAGAAAAGACCTAGGGTCTGGGAAGATGACTTCGCTGGTAAAATGCCTGCCACATGGGTCCTGAGTTTGTATCCCCACATATGTAAAAACTGGGTGGTTTGTGCCTGTCATCCTGGTACTGAGTGGGTTGGGTGCTCAATGGCGAGTCAGCCTAAACCGAACCAATCAGCACTGGGTTCAGTGAGACACCTGTTTCTAAAAATAAGGGGGTGGGGGATAAGAAAGGATAATGGGTAAAGGAATGACCAAAATACACTTCACACACACACACACACACACACACACACACACACACACACCACACACACACACACATGCATGCGTACGCGAGCATACACACATATACACATGCACACACACTTACACACTGAAATTGAAATTAGAGAATAAAAGAAAATTCTTGCCACAGACTATGTGGAAGGAAAACATGTTGGGTCGGCACCGTGAACAGGTCTGACATGACCACATCGTGAGGGTCACACACATCAGAGCTGTGTTTCAAAAGTCCGAGTATTAGCTAGCTGCCCTGTTGTCGTGAGAGCTCCTGTCCATCCACCTGTGAATGTGCTGAGCTTGGTTGGTGGACTTTATACTATCATAAAGCGAGGTCAGACTTCCCTTAATGATCTTGTACCTTTCAAGCCTGTATTTTTGGAGTAGCCAGTTACCTAGCAGACAAGATTTGCTGAGCATGGATCTCCGGTGAGGATGGCTTCGAGTGGTCTGTGAGATTCACAGAAACCCTTGCTGTTTGCCTGTTGTGTTGACCTCACTGGGGATTAGGGAGCCAGAGTCCCCAAGACTGGAGTCCTTTAGGTTATGATATCTGTGTGTACACGAATGGTCAGGAACTCAGTGTGAAACAAACCTCCCACCTTTCAAAAGCCACCATGTGAATGCCATGCACATCACATACTCTCACGGGGATACGTTCGTGAATTCCAATAGTTAGGGTCACTTCAGTGGCCCCACACATTTGTGCTCCTGAGAAAGGAGGCAAAGTGACTCCATTTTTTTTGCTGCTCAATGAGCAAAGCATTTTTGAAACTTTTCACAGAGCTCACCCTCAGATGGATGACGTTTTTAGCAGTAAACAACTAAAAACACATCTTAAGTAAGTAATCAGTCTGAACATGGGCAGCCTGGGCTAGCACAGTAGCTAGGTTTGTAAAGAACCTGAGATTTTGTTATTATCTCTTGATACCCCAGTCACAATACATGGCTAACACAGCTGTGTAACCCCATACGCTTGTTCAAGGTAGATGAACAAAGCAGGGCGAAGAGCCCCGTTCACATCTCTCTGCCTTATATAACCCACTGGTGCCACTGAGGCTGGTAAATGGCTCCTTTTTGTATCTGCAGTGGAAAGTGAACAGGAAGGAACTGAGAAACAGCCAGTCAACACCGACGACTATGTTATGTTGATATTTATGTCTAACCCATGAACTTGCTTCCCTGGCACTGAGTAAAATATTTTAATGCACCTCTCTGAATCATTCTTTTTTTTTCTTATTACGTTAACCGACATGTTTTGTTAAGTGACATCAGAAACTACAAATACCACAAAAGGCCTCTTATTTATTATAAGCCATTGTGTTAGATGATTTTTCTCCAAAGCAATTATACTAAAACTCCAGTAAAGTGAAAAACCATTGTCCCTATTTCTCAAATAAAGAAACTGAGGCTTGCTTCCAGTTTCTTTCTGCACCTGGAGCTAATCCTGTGCCACAGCTCTCTGTACACAGACACTGCTGGAAGAGAGCTGGTCTCCCGAGAGTGCTGACACACCTGAGAGCACAGATAAGACCACCACTTCTACTCTGCGGTACCCACCTGGAGCCTTCAGGACACGGGAACTGAGGAGCAGTCTGGGACAGGATCCTTCTGGTTTCTGTCTGCGCCGGGAGTTGATCCTGTGCCACAGCTCTTGGTACCCAAATCCTGCCAGGAGAGAAGCTGGTCTTCCAGGAGTGCTGATACACAGGCTTAAAGGAGAGTCAAGTCACTGTCAGAGACAGCAAGACCAGCTGACATCAGAGATAGCCAGATGGCAAGAGGCAAGTGCAAGAACCTAAGCAACAGAAACCAAGGCTACTTGGCATCATCAGAACCCAGTTCTTCCACCACAGCAAGTCCTGGATGCCCCAACACACCAGAAAGGCAGATTCTGATTTAAAATCACATTTTATGAAGAGATTCTATGACAAAACCAATTTTACCCAATATATTTCCACAAATTCAGCCATACAAAGGATAGTAGATGGAAACTCCATACAAGGAGGGAAACTACACCCTAGAAAAAGCAAGAAAGTAATCTCCTTGCAAAGAAACCAAAAGAAGAGAGACAGACACACAAACAATTTCACCTCTAACAACCAAAATAATATGAAACAACAATCATTGGTTCCCTAATATCTCTCAACATCAATGGACTCAATTCCCCAATAAAAAGGCATAGACTAACTGACTGGATACGTAAACAGGATCCAGCATTTTGCTGCATACAGGAAATGCACCTCAATGACAAAGACAGACACTTCCTTAAAGTAAAAAGCTGGGGAAAAAAATTCCAAGCAAATGGTCCCAAGAAACAAGCTGGAGTGGTCATTCTAATATCGAACAAAGTCAATTTTTAACTAAAAGTTATCAAAAAAAAAAAAAGATAAGGCAGGACACTTTATACTCGACAAAAGAAAAATCCACCAAGATGAACTCTCAATCCTGAATATCTATGCTCCAAATGCAAGGGGCACCCACATTCATAAAAGAAACCTTACTAAAGCTCAAAGCACACATTGCACCTCACACTATAATAGTGGGAAATTTCAACACCACACTCT